>NW_008824808.1:3737058-3738193 GCF_000699105.1 Pygoscelis adeliae
GGTATGGAATACCCCTTTGGCCAGTTTGGGTCAGCTGTCCTGGCTATACTCTCTCCCAGCTTCTTGTGCACCTCCTCACTGGCAGCGTATGGGAAGCTGAAAAGTCCTTGACTTAGTATAAGCACTGCTTAGCAACAACTAAAACATCAGTGTGTTATCACATTATTCTCATGCTAAATCCAAAACACAGCACTATGCCAGCTACTAGGAGGAAAATTAACTCTATCCCAGCCGAAACCAGGACAGAAGGACAACGTCCTCTGCTGCCTGGGACTTCGCTGTGCCGCAGGACCACTGTCCACCGAGATGGGCCCAGGACTCTGGGCACCTCCGCTGCCCAGCCCTGCCAGCAGATGCGCCTGGTTCCATCCCAAAAGAGATCAGGCCATGGAGCAGGATGGTCACATCGTGACCAGTGGTTTGAACACTGCCAGGAACCAGAAGCGAACAGAGCATGTCTGTCTCACAGCACAGACACTTCTACGGTGCCTAGCTAAGACAGTTTTAGTAGCGAACTCCACTGACAGCACAGCACATCTCATACTCCAAATCTGTCCCTCTATTTTAATGTTATGAAACAGTATCATCGACTGCAGTTCAGGTACGGCTTTAAAATAAAATGTACTAGCGCAAAACCAACAGCCCTGTCTAACATTTACAGAGCGACTTTCAGTGGAGTGGATCTCACAGGATTTCTTAAGTCTTTCCAAGCCAATTGTATAATGCCACAGGTTTTCACAAGAGTAGCTAAGGTCAGAGTTTGGGTCTCTGTATATATGATTTCTTCTGTTCACTGCCAGCTGCAAGGGGTCAAATGCTGACAGAGCACAGAAGCAATTCTACATAACAACGCTGCAGAGGAAGGAAAGCACGGTCCGTGGCAGCGGCAGAGGGAATTCACTGCAAGTACAACTTAACCGCTGGGGGCTGAGAAAGAGGGAACAAGCAAAAAAGTAAGATAGAAATGGTGTTTCCCCAACACAGAACAGTAGGGTTGCAACAGAAATTTTACCACACTTGCAGAGGGGAGTGGGGGATTGATGGGCACTATTACAAATTCTGCAAATCCTTTCCAAAGGACTGTCCTTGAATGATTGAAGCAAGATCCCAATCTCCCAAACTAACTACATAACAG
>NW_008824808.1:3738245-3750192 GCF_000699105.1 Pygoscelis adeliae
GTCACTTCTATAATTTTGAGCAGAATTTTGTTTTAGTAGCCTGTCAGATGACAAGGGTAGATATGAATTCAATAGATAATACTGAAGTCCCAGAAATAGTTATTTCAAGTATTTTTATATTGCAAGTTAGGAACAATACCTCACTTCCCATTTGGACACATACTGTGTTCAAATCAGTATGAATAACATCCTTTCTTAAGGTGTTTTCATTATGATTTCGCATAAATCTATCACAAACTGAGACAGCATGCGCATTACGGACGTAAATCTACTATGGCTTACACCCACCTTAATCAAAGCAACTTCAGTGAGCTCAGATTTATGCAGGTTTACCTCCATAAAGACCATAAGTCTTTAAATGTGAGTGATTCTCAAGCAAAAAAAACCAAACACCACAATACTGATGTTTCCAAAACAAATAGCAACCTAATCACTAATGGGAACACCTCTGTACAACCCTGGTCTCAGATCTGAACCTACGCACATTCCCGTGGCTCCTTCTCCTCGTGAGAATCCCACTCCATCCCCAGCAGACCCATCCATCAGCTCCAGCAGGGGTACGGGAGGACCAGCTCCAGGCACCTGCACTGAAAGTCTTTTGCTGCCCTGCTCTGTGTAACCCTTAGCCCGCACGAGGTGTTAAGCTGGTGCATGGGAAGAGTCCTCTGTAGCTGACACCTCTAGGGGAAAACATAACTTTCAAAAAGCAGCAGCAATGAAAAGGGAAGAGAGATTGTAAGATAAAAAGAAAACAGTAAAAAGTTTAGGGACTGTAAACATTCTCATCAGCATCCAAATATTTGCAAGGAAAATTACACAAAGTTTACCTTTTATTAACTCACTACACAGCTATGCTGAGGTTTCTCCACCCTTGCTTGGGAAATGAAGAGATGCTGTACTTGTTTAAGCCTTTTGAAGACTCTTCTAATCTATATCTTGAGAACACTTTACCCTCCTGTTTAGAATGACCATTTTCCCTTGAGAAAAGAAAGACCTATCCACCTCCCATTTCAGACCTCCTAAGCTGACTCACATCTTCTAAAACTCTTTTTCTTTGTTGTGCCAACATCTCTAATAGATTTTGTTCTTTAAACATCACTTTGGTTCAGAGAAAAATTAGAACAAGGTTTTAAAAGTTCTGGGGAAGGAAAAAAAAAAAAGGAAACGGCTGGCAAGTTTGAGATTTTAAACCCACATTGCAAAATGCCACATGGGACTCCCCCATTGCTGAGAACACTGAAATCTCACCTACCCACCCTCCCCAAAAGCATGCCAATCACTACGGGAAAAGCATTGAGCACTTTTTCTCAGTAAGGTTTTGGAGAAGACCTCCTGAAGTCCTGAATCACAACCTTGAAAGCCTTACACAAACCATGGCAATTAAAAACATTCTTGACTGACACTGACGATATTAATGTTAAAAACTCAAATGGCAGTATTTTAGAGTGCAGTAAGCATAACTAAGTTGGGCAGCAGCAGGTACTGAAAACTCATCATTCCTTACACCCTGCACCAGCCACCCATCCTATAAAGAAACTCCTCTTTTGTAGAAAAGCCCAGCTCTTAACTTGAACAGACTTTTAAAATGACGACTCCCGAGAGAAGCCCATTACTGCTGATAGTTGTGAGCCCTTCACACAGACGCCCAGACAGAGCTCCTGTCTGAGATGCTTCCCTGGATGGATTAGGAGCTCCATGACTTGCCCTTTGTACCAGTGTCCGTGTCTCAGCCCTAACAAATCCCCATGTCCTGTGCACATGAACACCATCCATTTTCTCTGGGCCCAGGAAAACACCTCCATCAGGGCTGCCAAGAAAGTAATTGTAGGCTTAGCGAGGATATGCTTTAGCGTTAGTGGGATGTTTTATCTTTTACCTCTGTCCTGGTTTCAGCTGGGATAGAGTTAATTTTCCTCCTAGTAGCTGGCATAGTGCTGTGTTTTGGATTTAGCATGAGAATAATGTGATAACACACTGATGTTTTAGTTGTTGCTAAGCAGTGCTTATACTAAGTCAAGGACTTTTCAGCTTCCCATACACTGCCAGCGAGGAGGTGCACAAGAAGCTGGGAGAGAGTATAGGACAGCTGACCCAAACTGGCCAAAGGGGTATTCCATACCATATGACATCATGCTCAGTATATAAACTGGGGGAGGCGTTGGCTGGGGGGGCCACAGTCACTGCTCGGGGACTGGCTGGGGCGCAGTCGGCAGGTGGTGAGCGGTTGCATAATTTTTTTTTCTTTCCCTGGATTTTTGTTTTTCTCTCTGTCTTGTTGTTTTACTTTCCATTACAATTTATTCTTCTTCTTCTATTATTTCAAGTATTAAACTGTTCTTATCTCAACCCGCAAGTTTTCTTACTTTTGCTCTTCTGATTCTCGGAGGGGGCTGGGGAGGGTGAGCGAGCAGCTGTGTGATGCTCAGTTGCCGACTGGGGTTAAACCACAACAACCTCTCACCAGAGGTACAAATCTTACAGGAAATGTTTCGGCATGTCCTGATTTTTCTGCCCTTCATCTCTTCAGATGAGCCTTCGTACCAGGTATTTTATCTGGTACATCCCTACCAGCTCTTCATAGACAGCACTTCCCCCAAGCCCAACAAATGCAAGCCCAAACTGAGGAACACTGACCCCGTCACATCTGATGAATTATTGCTGACAGAGGGTGGCATTTCTGTTTGGTTGGTTTGAGGTTTTGTTGTTGTTGGTAGTGGGGTTTTTTTTTCTGAATGGGCAAGGAAATCAAGTTCCCCCTTCAAATGAACCCAGAGTCAAACCCCTAATGAAAAATCAAAGGCTTTCACCAGCAAGGGGAACTCCAACACAGCGTAAGGATGCAAGGTGAACTTTACAATGTCCTGCAGAGCCCCTGATAAAGAGGTGTTCCCCAAAGCTGTGGTCTGATGTGGTCATAGGTGCACCCTGCCCTTGCAATGATGAGGCTCACGGGGAGCCTGCAAATGCCCACTCCCTTCTACAACACTGACATTGAGATGCCAACACCACTGCTGCTGTAGGGCAGCAAGGTACCTGACTTTCAGCCCAGTGTTTTCTTTGCTTGTTATCACAGTCATTGAACAGTAAAATTCTCCGTATCGCGTCTGAGGAATACAGTGTTCCTCTCTAATCTGAAAAAGTACAGGCTATGACACAGGAAGCAGGTTTCAAAAGGTTTACACAGATGGGCTTTTCTTCCCCCCATTCTGGTGTGAAAATGATGAAAAGATAATATAATTACACTTTTTTATATACTGAATTTGTTTTGGAAGTGAAGACACAGAGCACTTACTTACTTTTAATTTCCTTTTTGCAGGCTCATTCTTTATTTAGTAAGAACTATAAAAATTCTTTTGAAGAAGTAATATATTCAAGATTAATAAAATTCAAGTGCAAAATATTTTCAGAAGCAGCTTAGGTACAATGATTAAGTTGTCAAATAAAATCATCTAGTCTAAGTTATACTGAAGAAGGGACAAAGTTTATAGCTAATTTCTCAGACCAAAAGGGAACTGTTTCCAGGAGCAACCCTTCTATCCAAGATGCTGCTAGGTAACTCCAAGAGCGGTCAGGTATATGGGTGAAAACAGTGAACCTGAATACAGTGTCAATGTTAGCAAGTAGTCCACCTCCCACCAAGCTCAAATTTTCACTACCACGAACTTTCCACCTCTACAGTCAGCCTACCTCTACTCACATCAACTGACCACAACAAGCTCAGTATCTGTAATTAAAAACAAACATGGGTTTTTTTTTTCTAGATGGCAATAGTGAAGTGCACTTCCCTGATAGGTGATCCTTAGAAATGAAATCTTTCTCTGTCAGCTGTGGTATTTAAGTCACTAAAAAGTTACCCTGTCAGTGCCCTTTACCTGCAACTGACTGGTCCAAAATGAAGAAACAACAACGTCGGAAGGGCTGAGATCAAATGCTTTTAGAGCTCCATTAGCTCCTGCATACGCACACCAAATCTGCAGTCACAAAAATGTCATTTCTACTACAATACAGGTGTTTTTTAAATTCAACAGTCTTTGCAACCCCTTGCCTTAAATATTTTTATAAGAAAGGTAATAATAATATTCTCTTTAAAAAAAATAAATTGAGTAAACTACGGATGCATAGGAAATTAAGAAGGCTACTTGGAGTAGCCAAGTGAATGGAAGTACACACATGGTCACAGAATCAGCCTCTAGCTCCCCACTGTTTTGCATTAATGAAGCACTGCTTTGCAAGCCTGATAGTATTTTAGTCTCCCTTTGTAGAAGCCCAAGTGATTACTTGGGATTCAAAGCTGCACTCCACAGCTTCTAGAACCAAAATTTAAAACTAGTAGTTTTAGCCCACATTATTAAAATCGCTTCATTAAAACAACAACCAAGACATAGTAACTCCAGTCAACAAGACTCCTTTTGGGGAGCTCACAGAAAGCCAGAGCTTACCTGGTCTGCAGCTCCACAGCAAGAGGAAAATAAAGGACCTATGCAACCTGCAGTGTCCTTATTCACCTCATGTTTTTCTAATGATTTCCCAGCTAACTCAAACATCCATAAACTTTTTAAAGCAATTTACTTATCATCAAAGCATTGCTTGCCAAGTCATGCATGTCACAGTGAAAAAATACTAAGATGACAGTGCATGGAGCTGACACTGCATGGAGAGTGTTTCTCCCAGGGAAGGCTAGGTTCTTCTTTGGAGAAGGGACAGTCTGTAGAATTACGTTTGTGGTGCGGTGATAGAGCCACACAGAAAGTCCAAATTGGAATAGTATTTTTATCCAAACTAATCCTGAAATTAATGCGAAATATATTTTATTGGATCTGACCTGCAGTCTGATTTCGTATCAAGAAAGATCCCCAGCACGACAGCTTTTTGTATGTAAAAAATAAATACACATTTGTGAGCCAAAATCAGTGGCAAAGGTGTAACAGCAACTATGCCTATGGCAAGCTTGTGAGACAGAGCCGTTCTCAGACAACAATGACTGAAAGCGAGAGGGTACATCAATTACTGCTGCACAAACCAGATCAAAAGAACAGCACACAGCTGATACGTTCATAGTTGTTCATGCAGCATGACAATGAGGAAGGCTGAGATGATATTAGGCAATACAACAGCATGCATTCAATTTTTAACAGATTCATGCAAATATTTTTTTTTTGGCTCACAACCAAGGGAAGTTGCAATGCTACTGACACTGCACAGTTGACTGTTGTTGTTCAATGTGTTAAAAAAAATCTGCTATAATTAAGGAATTGCTTGGCCTCCGTCCATTTTGTTCCACACTGCTGCCTCACACTTGTTTAAAGAACTGAGAAAATTTGTTGAAAATGTGGAACATAGTGGGAAAAAAAACCGTTAAGCTTGACTGGTTCAAATTAGGCGGTATTTGTACAGATGGAGCACCTGTCGTGACTGGCAAGAAGAACAGTCATGTCGCTTTGCAAGAAAAGTTTTTGGATCGAAAGTTATTGAAATACCATTTTTATCCATCAGGAATTTTTTCTGAGGCTAAGATTTAGGCTCCTTACATGTCTAAATCCTGTCATCTCCTACTCTAGCAAAATAGCTATTTATGCATGAAAGCTGCCAATAAGCATACCGTGTAATCGATGAAAGTGAAGAGCAGAACACATGTACAATGTCTTCTGTCAAAGGGCAAAAACCGTGAAAGATTCTGGAAACAGAGAATGACCAATATACTTTCTTAACAGAAATTATTAACCCTTCAATGAAAACAGTCTGCTTAAAACCAAGAATGGGATCAGAAATCTGGTCTGTAGGGACATGACATCTCAGCTTTGCAGCCTCAATACATACTTACAGGGAAAGGACTGCCCGTTTATGCATGCTGTCAGCCACGTGCTGCTTTTAAGTCGAAGCTGAGATGTTCTTGCTCCATTTGAATTGGTGTGCTTCAGTTATTTGCAGTGTGCAAAGTGACAACTGAAGGTCTGAGAAATACTGTGATCTGATGTTTTGGGAGTTGTTTCACTCTAAGTTTGAAGATCCTAGAAAACAATTTCCCATTCGTATCCCGTTTTATAATGTGATGTAGACCATTTTCTTTGAAACAGTTTGGAATCTCTCAGCTTTAAAAAAAGGAGATATCCTTGCAGCAGCAGAAAGAAGATCGATACTCTTATCTACAGAACAGGACCAGGCACACCCAGAGAACAGCAAAACCTGAAAATGAGTACTTAAAAGCAGTTCTCCTCTGATACATGCCTTCCCTTTTAGTGCTCGTGCAGACTGGGACTGACATGTATTCATGAACAGTAACACTCTATTACAAACTTTGTTAAAAATAGACTATTCAAAAGTCACCAATTCTCATCTCAATGACTCGGTGTCAAAGCTGAAAACAAGGGCAAAAAGGACGTTTAGAAACACTATCAGACTATTTGAAGGTTGCAATGGCAGTTGTATTCTGATAACTTCATTTCAGGAGAAAAGAACTAAGGGTCATTCTCTCTTTTGACACTAATAACAATAAATTATGTTTAATAAAACAGAGGAATCAAGATAAAATTTAAAGTCCATTTGCAGTACCTCTAGGGAAAAAAAAAACCCCAAACCCTAGCCAGACTTGCTATAAAGACTGACCCATGGATTTACTGAGTCCCAGTCTTGTGAACAGTCTCCTGCCTTTGAGTATTTTCCCTCTTCTGGAACTCCTACATTTGCACATATTCATTCAAGATTTTTGTTCTTGGCAAATACCATTTTTGCCTAGATGGAGGAAAGTGTAACAGAACATCACAATTTCAAAATAAAACTTCAGACTAAAAAAAGCATTACAGAATCTGTTTTTAGAAGTGTATGAAAAGGTTTTTTGGTGTTGGGTTTTTTTTTTTTAAGGTAAGAGTGTATTGAAAACAATATACAAATATTGCTATATGAAGAATTAAAAATAATTTAAGTGGAAGTCTAAATAGACTGTGCCAATTTTCATTACCCAACACAAAATAAAAATGGGTAAAAAAAGTCAAGAATTAAAACACTGGTAGCTTAAACTTAGTTTGGTTTTAACGTTCATAAGCTGAAGTTTCATCAATAAGCTATATAACCACCATTGCTTGCTTAACCACATATGACCTAGCAAGCAACTTCATATAAAATTTTTGTGTAGTTCCTCTTCTAAGAAGTACTTGCCTCTGTTCTTAAAGGAGGAGTACTTGCATGAACTGAACACTGTACACCCAGTGCTTTTGTTTCTTTTTAATTATAGTGCCTTTACAATAGCAAACAGCATAGATTCATTTGAATGTCCAAAGGCTTGACCCTTTTGCTGCAAATTATTCATACGCACATAAAAATGCATACTTTGTAAGTATTAGAAAAATACTTTGCATGAAGCCGATTCTGACAAAGCGATACACATTTGTAATCTAGATGAGGAAAACAACCCCTCACATGTTTTTCACGTGTCCCACTAACTCCCAGTACAAGCATATTAAATACTCAGTCGTTCAAGCACTCTAATGAAATGCTGAATACTCACGATCTTTACATACAAAATATCTTTAGTTAGCACAGCTGCAAAAGTATGTAACCCAGATTCGGTAAACTGCAAAAAAAAATACTCCCTTTAAAATCAATGCTATTATCTGTTGGAGGAAGAGGTAACTTTTACTGCAACTTTGACAGAGGAAAAAATGATAACACCATTAACACTAACAACATCCACAAAGCATACCTCTTAAGACAGTCTGTCACTAAGGCATGCCACCTTTAAAAACACATGCCCTATTAACTAAGGTTGTGTGTCCAAAGGATGAAGCAGGAACATGAAGTGACACCCCAGAAGAACATCCTGTGTCAGACTGCCACAATTTGAGTAAAATACAGGTTGTTATGTAAGCACTGCAATATATGGATTTATACAGATTATATTTTCCAATTGAAAACTCCATGGAAATTTTAAATCCGTCCCCTGCCCCTTTGATCTCTTCCTGTCCACCTTCTACTTTATGCATTGTTTCCCTTTCCCAACTTTCTCTTTATTCTGTTTGTCTCTCCTTTTACTGTCACTTTATAACCAGACTTTTCATTTATTGTTCCTTAAATAATTAATTAGTCTCCATTTGCTTTCCTGCTTCCATGCCAGAGTAGCATCCCACTTATGTGCTATCACTCACTTCTATCACTTTTCACTTTCTCTTGTTATCATATCTTTATAGTATTATTTGGCAGGCAAAGATCATTTTTTTTCTTCTTCTCAAAGGGTAAGTTAGCAGCTTTATGAAACTTTTATTAATGTAGGACAAAATTAATTTAAAACACACACTAGCTAGTTGAACTGACCCTGAAAAGTGGAGGTAAACCTTAATCAAGTACATCAAGATCTGTAGTGCTAATTTTCACCCCTGTTTAAGTAAAAATTCCAATTATCCAGTTCAATGCATCTCTGAAAAGGCCTTTTACCAGCCCTGTTTACTCGAGAGGCATTTTTATCTCCTTCTGTCTGTGGAGTTGAGACACAAAAAGCCAAGTTCAATCCCTCAGCAAGGCTTCTAGTCCCACTGAAATAAACCAAACCATCTTTTCTGAAGTCCCATGGCAAGCCCATGGCTCAGCAGGGAGCTGAGCCAGAGGGCCATGGTACCACCCCACTGACCCCTTCATCGTTCGCAAAGTCAAACTACCCACTACCTTCCTCCTTGCTGTCTTTTACTTTTCCCCTATTTTGAGGACATTTGGCCGCCTTCATCTCTTCCCATTTCTCTCTCTCTTTTTCATCCCTATAAAAGTTCATACCTTCCAGAGAGAGAAATCCCATTTTAATTTGGCTACCATTGCCTTTTCCTTGCTGATGGAAAGCAGAACTCGGGAGCTGTGTCGATCCTTACGGTAAAAGGCTTTTCCCATGTCCAGTGTTGAAGTCAGTGCAGAAAGAAGCTAATTTTTAAAAAAAATCGTCTTGCTGAAGGTACTCAATAGAGCATTTAAATATGCATGGGAGAGGAATAAAAGTTACTTTCTTGTTCAGTAGCAGTAAGCATTTTGTTTATTCTTCAAAGTTCAAACTAAGTCTCCGTGTAAAACAAGCCAGCACCAGCTACCAATCCTGCTTAGTCTATCGGGGTAAGCAATGCAAGTCATCAATGGCAATTGATGGCACAGACACCAATTGCCCACAGAAATCTTCGCGAAGCAGGAGCATACATCTTTAACTGTTGTGAAATGATGAGATCTTCCCCACAGTGGGTTTGGCAATTGTTTATCTAAACCGTAAGCTCAGATGAAGCAGCAAGTAAAACCGATACCACATCATACTGCTTTTTCTCTGGGATGCACCCACGTGTCCGTTGTACATCCAAACTAACAAACTGCACCAGAATGACAGAAACACAGAAACTACTTTATGAAAAGAGCTGGATTAAAACTAGAAGCAGAGATTTAAATTCACCAGAAGAGAACAACTCTAAATTTGATGCTACTTCACCCACAGCACATTGGATTTAAGAGTAGAAGGCACACCTTGTTCATGCATCTATTTACAGACTGTAATCCATTTAAAAATACTTACTGAATGTGCTGAGAAATTCCTATATCCATATTGCTTGTAGTTTCTGTAGACACATTGACATTTGATTCATACCAGTACTGAAGTGCTCTACCAAAACTGCACTTTCTGGAGGTTACTTTTAGTAAATAAAACAGTATTTAAAAAGGCTTGGCCAAACAAGCCAAGGTAAATGCAACATATTCCATGAACTCAAATAATTTATTCTTGGCTCAAAATACCATCATTTAAAAATAAGGTTCTGTTTAGCATTTTTATACGTTTCTAAATTTCATAGCTCTGTAAGAGTTTTCTCTAAATTTATGAACAAATTTTACTGGATGAAGCAAAATTATAAAGATTATTTTGCTAGCCACAGAACACTAATTTAATCTGCATTCTCAAGTGAGGGCTGATCCAAAGACCACACACACAGATGACAACAAGGACAGTAGTTACATATAAATCCTGTAAGTCATCGCAAACACAATATTCTACTGAGAAGAAGTACCTTCCTTAGCCCACCTTCTGATTAACTGAAATGTAACAACAAATATTTTTACACACATTCCTAAAATTATTCATTTCATTAAAAAGTTTAAAATCTTCCTGCCAGTGAGCCACGTATCCCTTGCGTTACTCTCATAAACATTCCTAGTGAAGTGGCAGGGAAGGTCCTTAAAAGCACGATTCAGAAGTACCTTATTATTTAACTGAACATCTAAAGGTGATTTTGTAATAAAGCAATACATTTTCTCTGGGTTTAGACACCCAAGTTAGCACTTCCGAGTAAGGCTGAATTTTATAAATTTCAGTTCTACTGCTTGGAGGTTATTTCTTGAGCTGACAAATCATGCATTTGCTCTGAAGTTACTCTAACGCAGCTTCAGCGTGAGCAGGAAGAGTTTCCCAGCTCCCAAAAGATTTTAAATATGGACCCCATAAAGCACACGGAAGAGACAAATCGCTAATGTATCCTTAAATTAAGTCTTGCTATTCTGTTTATCTGTGGCAAAGCTCTCATGGACTTTATTAGCACAGGACTGGATCCAGAGCATGAATTTATATGCCTATTAAATGATACTTCTTTTTCGATTAATCTCTCATTTGAGGCAAAACACATTGATTCTTGATAGTTGCAGATACAGTCCTCCTCCTCATTCACTCAGGCCCTGATCTCCAAGATACCGCGCAGCTTCAACTCGCCCTAAGGCAATGGAAAACTACGATCACCCACAGGAGCTCATCGTAGTTGGACTGAAGTTGGCGCAAATTTTACAGGGGAAGGCAAGATCAGGGCTCAGTGACCCAACCAGCAATAGCTGAATAAATGTAAGAGATCTGGACTTAACCCCAAGTTCTTGTCTCACCAAAGTCAAAGACTGCACCAACGGGCGCATCCCCACATAGTGCCATATGCTGGAACTATCTGACAACAGGCCCAATCCTGCTATCTTGGGTCGTCAGAGTATTACCTGTGGGAGTAATTCCACAGAAACCCACAGCAACTTGCACAAGTAAGGGCTGCAGAATCAGCTCAGCAATCGCACTGTTACAATTAATTCCAAGCAATTTTACCGTTTAGAAACTAAACTAGAAAATTAAACTCTGAACATAGCAAAGATTTCGCAAATTAGTTCATTCTACAGGTTAAATACTTACTTTCCCTCGAAATCAAACTAGAAGTCTGTGTGTGTGTCTGTCCTTCTTAATTAAATTACTAAGAATAATATCAACGGGTAAGCCATATGAACACCGTGGTGCTGTATATCAAAGCCTTCAAGCTACTGCTTTCAGTAGGGCGTGACGCACACCTTGCAATTTAAATGTACAAATCATTAGACAGATTACCACAAGAAGAAATTGTTGCCAGTTATTTTTCAGCACTCAGAAAAAGCTATCCCGGTCAGAGTTTTTGGCTCTAAAAATACTCATTTTCCTTTCCTTGCCAAATCTGTAACATTTTCTCATGGTTATTGTTTTTTTTAAATACTTACAATCATCTCAAAAGCATTAGCTTATTCTGTCATTTTCATATATACGTAAATACCTCTGGGCTCGCTTCTTTGAAAGGAGCACTAAATGTTGTTTGCCTGGTTTTCATTCTGACTCTTTAAGTAGCTAGTTTATTCATGCTTTTCAAGTTATTTGGCTGGTTTTACTCTGTAATCACACCATTTCTGCTGTCTAGGGACACTCAGAAAGACTGGGTGATAAGCTGCAGCCTGAATCACTTTGTGATTTTCTAACAGATACTCTAAAATCTTCTAATTTTTGAAGGCAGAGGCCAAGAAGGAAAGAAAAATTCCCGCTGGCACATGAGAGACATTTTCCAAATTTCTGGAGAGGGAAATTCTGGACGTGTAGATTGCCAGAAAGGCGAGAGAAGAGGCTGCAGTTTCCACACGCACACGGAGCACTCAGTACCGCTTACCGCAAGCG
>NW_008824808.1:3751870-3765160 GCF_000699105.1 Pygoscelis adeliae
AGCTCTCTCCAGTGCCTTCCAGGTTCCCCAGCAGAATATGAATAAGGTTAATTGTTTTGCCGATCTGAATGAAAAGCTATTATTGCCAGCGTATAATACTTGATTTGGCAAACTTGCTACTGCACAGTTTTTGCTACAATAGGTGAACTTGCTCAGCACCCAACCTAACCAACCCTTTGAACTGGTCTTGCGTAGAACCAGTTATTCAGACCCTGCTTTGGGTTTACCATGATTGCTTGCCAGGGTGACACTCTTCTCTGAGAGGTGCTTCTGTGAAACGTGCGATGTTGCAGCAGTGGGATGGACTGTCAAAATACAGGGTTGAAGGAACATCACCGGTTGGTTGCCGCTCTCACTCAAACATGCGTTCTCTGTTGTGCACTTTTCTACTCTGGCTCTGCAAAGTGAACTTTCTATTTACCTCACGCAGCAAAGGATTCTGTTGCCTGTCTCCAGTTGAGAGCACCTGGGTAGAAGGGTTTTAGAAAGATTCGTCTTTGCTTGGTAGCTGGTTTGCTTTAAGGTGAAAGCTGCCTAAGGTGCTACATGGAACAGAAAATGAATTGGCTTGCATTTCCTAGGGGCTTTTTTTGCCTCTAACTATACAAAACTGTTTTCTCTCCATATAGGCCATTGTTAAAAAGAAACTGCTGGGTCAGAAGAACCACTGCTATGGCCACAGATAGGTGGTCTTTTCCAGGGCGGAAAAAGGAAAAACATGCAACTAATATACACTGCTAAATGCCATTCTCCATCATTAAACCTCAGTCCTGGGAGTCTCTACCCAAGTAAATACTTAAGTCCCTGAGTAATTTGTCTGAATCATATTAGCAAGATGATGTAGGACCAGGCCTTTGTATTATGTCAAAACCTGCTTTTTTGCTCCTAAGAATATTTGCAAATTGACTCATGAACACTTTTATGTATGCCTATCATTTTACATTCTTATTAGTATAAGAGGAAATAGCAAATAGGAAGCAACTTGATAAAAATCACTTTTATCAGTTCCTTACACATTCCTCACGCTGACTGACTCAACCCGGCTTTGAAGATATAATCAGTTAAAAAATAAAAACTTAGTACATGAGCATGCATTCCTATTTACAGTGTGTTGGATCGTGTCACAGTCAGTAGAAGAAGCCATGGCTGGACTGCCAGCCCTGTATTATTTGCAATGGGAAATGTTTTTCAGGCTTTGTGAGTTTTATTCCTTTAACTGAAACTGACTCAGATTCATTTTAAGGCAGTAGAAAAATACTAATCATTGCTGAGAACCCAAAATCTAATGTGCAGGAGCCATTTCTTCAAATTCAGGTTGTGTTTATATTCTCACTGTCCAGTATGTAGGCATCTAACAACTGGGTGTAGCACCCAGGATGGATGCACTTCGTTGCTCATACCCACAATACTAATATTCATATGACAAGCATTGCAAACCTCCTTGGATTGGTTTGCTGCTGCTAAATTTTTTTTTAATGAAAAAGAAGATTAGCAGATCTGCTTTTCATTTGGCTCAACAGTAAAAAAAAAAAAAAAGGTTTATTTGATTAGTTGAAAATGGATGTCTTCCATGCGGTAATTTCCCTTTAAAATTGAACCTCTAGTTGTACTTTGTGGAATGAACCATTTGCATAGTTAAATAGCATAACAATATAAGGGAAGACTGATCTTAGCCTGCATAACTTAACTTACTGCATTAGCCATGATGTTATTCATCCTATTGATTTAAGAGTGATTGCTTGTGTTAAGGAAAAAAGAACCGCACAAAAGATAGAAATACTTATTTTTGTTGCTGAAATTGCAGCTTATAAAAAGTTTTTTGACCAGCTGCACATGAGTAGCTGGTTTGCAGGTTTGTATTCAAAGACTCACTCCTGAGAGCAGCTAAGCATCTACAACTTCAGTTGAAATTAATGAGTGTTTAGTACATCTTTGAAAAGGAGAAGAAAGTATTTTTTCTGGGGAAAATTACTGTGAAGGGATGCACAGCTACTTGCTGTTAAAAATGCAACAGATTTTTAAGAACTGAAATACAGCGGATGTTATGCCCCCCCTCAGTTGGCTGTGTGTGCAGTAGAAAGAATATATTATTATTATAGGTGGAAGAAACTTCTTAGCTCCATGAACAAACCCACTAGCAGATTTGCTCATTAACTTATTGGCATCACATGTCCACTGTACATGATAAGTAGAAGTGAAAGGATTAGTCCTCTCTTAGGAAGGAGTATAAGTTAAAGGATGAGGAGAAGGTCATTTGGCTGCCCTCAGATAAGAAAGGAACTGCTAATACTTGCTGACTTCCACACACAGTTATGAAAATTAGGGAGCATAAAATAATAGGTGATACCAGATGGTTCTTAAGTTTACCTCATAAAATAATTTTGATAAGTGTTTATAAATATTTAAGGGCTCAGTACTACCAACCTTTACGCAAATTATTTTTTCTAATGCAAAAAACCCTACATAATTCAGCGAGACTGTTTGTGAGTAAGGGTTATTCATACAAATAAGACTTTACAGGGTTGGATCCTTAAAAATTTATAAACTAACAAAATATTTCAATGGCTAAATTAAAGAATCATCTGGTACCATCTATTCCTTTAAGCTTCCCAGATATTAATAACTTTGTACAAAAATCAGCAAAGAATAGCACTTCTTCCAGTGCTGAGTTAAATTGAGTGCCTTTCTCGTTATCCATTAACTAATATTCCTTTTACTAGAGGATCAATTATTTTCATAGCCAACAATGGTATGAAATTCATATTCTAGATGTAGGTACGTTAAAGAACCAAATCTTGCAACAGCCTTACCTCCAGCAGCATGTGCTTAGGAGTTTAGAGGGAATATTTCTTCTGTTCATGGGCCAGAGTGTGATTTTTTTTTTAGAGGACAGTGCAAAGATGTGTCAGCAGCACATTCTCCTTAGGATTACTCCATGCTCAAAGGGAGGACACATGCAGGGCCCACAGCAGTAGTCTGCGTTGAGCCACAAGAGCAGCAAAAAGCATGACATCTTGTATCCTGGGAATACTAAAAGCAACACAAAGTACAGTGTTCACGCTATAGCTGTATTCCTAAATTGGATGCCTGCTTCTGCTGTCTCTCTAGGCTTGATGATGCCAACAGTTTTCATGCTCCTCTCAGCCCATAGGTATTGCCACTGCACGTATAGGTGATGAGGTTTTGCCCCAAGAAGATTAATAATGGAGAAAAGCCAACTTTGCAGAGAGCCAGTACAAATCCTTTGTGTCTCTTAATCTTGCTTAAGCCCTGTGCTAGCAATGTGCAGACCATCTTGATTTCTAAGCACTGCTACTCTCACAAGGGTTTGAGGACTGGGCCTTAAGCACTCCCTTCAAGAAGTACCAGTAGCTTCTGTTTTCCAGTATTTGGCAGGTTCTGTCATTTTGAAAGATCTCGCTACTTTTGCGCATAGTCCCTTTTCTACATAGAGAAGAGTTGCACTGTATTATAGAAGAGAGTTTCTGTTTTAAATAACAGAAAATCCTTAGACTGTCAATAATTCATTAGTTCTGAAAGAGAAACAGTGGTTGTAAATAAGGTCAACTAGATCAGTTCATACTCCACCTAGCTCTGATTTAGAGAAAAATATAAGTAGGGAAGTATATTTTTCTGCTATGTGCCATCCATTACTTGAAATTGGTGTTTTGGGCTGCTCACAAAATAGCATGCATTTCTGGGATACTTAAATATTAGAAAAAGAACCGGAGAATATATTTAATGCTAGTCAAAACAGATTAGTGGAAGTTAGGTCTTGTCAGACACACTTGTTGTGGAATTTTTGGTTATTTAGAAGATTTATATAAAAGATTACAGGTCTGCATGAGAAAAGCAGCTGTATTGACAGGACGTACTTGGATTTCTGCAAGGCAGTTGACTTAATATCACATGACATTTTGATTTCAAGTCTTGCATTACATGGATTTAACAGGTCACCCATTATGAGGATTAAGAAGTATCTCTCTGACAAATTTCAAAATGTAGTCTTTTAATGGGGAGGTTTCATTCAACGTGGGGATCTTTCCCAACAGAATCAGAAACAATCTTCACCTAATACTATTTTATATTGTTTTCAGCAGTCCAGGCCGTGAGATAAAATCTTTGCTTTAAAGGCTTGCATATGACACAATGTATTTTAGCACAGTAAATAAAGAAGATATATTACTTCTGCAGTGATTTGATTTGGCTAAATGATCACTGTCCAACAAGCAGCACACTAAATTCATTTTACTACAGTCAAATGCATATTAATACCTCTGGGAACCAAAAGCTTGTAGGAATGGGCACTGTCTCAGAGAACAGAGACTCAGGGAATGATAAAAAGCGATTACCCTAGATAATCACCCCTAACATGAGATCTCAGTGCAATGCTGTGGAAAGGACTCAGCACAGCCCTTGCGTGTTTCCAAAATATCAAGCACAGTTCTTGTGCCTGCACTTTAAAGAAGATGAGAAAATATTGGAGAAAATCCAAATATTTTGCAAGTCAAGCACAAGTCTTGAGATGGGAGGCTTAAAGAGCTGGACATATTCCACTTACTCAAGAAAAGGTTGAGAGGATACAGGGAAAAGATAACAGATAGCGGAGAGCTTTTTCACTCTTGCTGACAAAAGCACAACTAAATCCAGTGACTGGAAGTTTAAGGTTAGATGCAATCAACCTTGAAATCAGATGCAATTTTCTGGCAGTAAAGGTAATTAAACTCTGTAAGAGCTTACGAAGGGAGGTGGTGCACTCACCATTGCTTGATCTTGTCCTAAAAACTGGCTGTCTTTCTTAAATACAGGCTTTACTTCAGCTTCTGGGACAACTTCTAATGGACAGAGCAGCCTCAAACAGGGAGGGAAGGACGGTCACGTCAGGGTAGATCCCCTGGTGATCACTCTAGCCCTACATCCATTAGAACGATGCATCTGCGCGACTTCTTCCATTATGGCTGAAACAAGATGGCTTGAATTACACCCTGCCCACTCAGACATTTGCAGGTTGGCATTAAGGTAATGAGTATAATCAAATCCCATACTTGAGAGCTCCAGTTGGCTGCCTACAGCAGTGAGGAAGAATCCCTTCTCCACTCCTCCCAGAGGATATTTGGCCTCATATATTCTGCAGTAGAAGTTTCTGCCTTCCCTTGAAGCATGTATTATTTATTTTGCTGTAGCCAGGAAGAGAGTAAACCAATGCAGAAAATTATTTTAGACATCTGATGCTTGGGTCTGAATTAAGCCAAGTCCAGGAGCAGTAGAGATTTTTCTAGCTCAGATTGGCAAGGATGGTGGATTTTTTGCGTGGATTGTTTCTGTGATTATCTGGGTATGTCACGCCTAATCAGTTCTCAAGTATTGCAAGGATCTCAGGTACTGCTTTAGACACATAACAGTTTGGTTTCTCAAGGACTAAAATACTATGGGCTAATTAAAGTAATTGTCTCAATCTTGAGGTACATGTACAACACTTAATAGCCTCTGATACAGAGGACATCACACTAGACAATCTGATGATCTCTCTTGGCCTTAAATTGTGAGGAAATGTAAAGCCTGTGCATAACATAATAACAGTCCCTACTTTTCCAGGGCTTCCAGGAATACAGGTAGTTACACCATGAGTCACAAGTGCCAAACAGTCTCCAGTACCACTGGTCAGGGAGAGACAAACCCATGGAGAATTCAAAAACAAAGCAACTCCTGACAAAATTTTAAAAAGACACCAACACAAAATACTGCCATTTGCTTGCAGGTCTTTGCCTTGGATGCGTGGGAAGAAATTCTCAGAGGTACCTGCCTTTAGTAGGAGAGACCTAGCCTCACAGCTTCTGCCATCCGTAGTCCCTTCCTGCCTACGCTGATAGGACAGGACTGCAGGACAGCCGGACAGCTTGCTCATGGAGAAGCCCCACTCAAAGCAGGTTTCTGAAGGCTTCCAGCCCTAAGCTATGAGATGTTTCATCTTTGTGACAGGTGAGGGTGCTCAGCATCCCTGTGTGAGAACTCGGATATTTAACACCCTCTCTGGCAAAACAGTCACAAAGGCACCATGGTGTTCTGGTGTGGTTGCGAGGTGCAAGTGGCTCCATCCAGAAAATCATTACTGAATAAACATAAATAAACATAAATAAACATAAAGCCTGGCGGAAAAGGACCTGGGGGTGTTGGTCGACAGCCGGCTGAACGTGAGCCGGCAGTGTGCCCAGGCGGCCAAGAAGGCCAACGG
The DNA here is from genome assembly GCF_000699105.1 of Pygoscelis adeliae. Lineage (NCBI taxonomy): Eukaryota > Metazoa > Chordata > Aves > Sphenisciformes > Spheniscidae > Pygoscelis > Pygoscelis adeliae. The sequence continues at coordinate 3,758,103 of NW_008824808.1, forward strand.
CATCCTGGCCTGTATCAGAAATAGTGTGGCCAGCAGGAGCAGGGAAGTGATCGTGCCCCTGTACTCGGCACTGGTGAGGCCGCACCTCGAATACTGTGTTCAGTTTTGGGCCCCTCACTACAAGAAGGATGTTGAGATGTTGGAACGTGTCCAGAGAAGGGCAACGAGGCTGGTGAGGGGTCTGGAGAACAAGTCCTGTGAGGAGCGGCTGAGGGAGCTGGGGTTGTTTAGCCTGGAGAAAAGGAGGCTGAGGGGAGACCTCATTGCTCTCTACAACTACCTGAAAGGAGGCTGTAGCGAGGTGGGTGTTGGTCTCTTCTCCCAAGTAACTGGCGAAAGGACGAGAGGAAATGGCCTCAAGTTGTGCCAGGGGAGGTTTAGATTGGACGTGAGGAAAAATTTCTTTACTGAAAGAGTGGTTAAACATTGGGACAGGCTGCCCAGGGAAGTGGTTGAGTCCCCATCCCTGGAAGTATTTAAAAGACGGGTAGATGAGGCGCTTAGGGACATGGTTTAGTGGGCATGGTGGTGTTGGGTTGACGGTTGGACTCGATGATCTTGGAGGTCTCTTCCAACCTTAATGATTCTATGATTCTATGATTCTAAATCAGCTGTTCCTCTATGTAGACTAACGTAAGTAGTGATAACTTGTTTTTAACCTCTTACCCAGAGTGTCATGGAAGGGAACAAAAGAAAACCAACTCAGACTGGTGAAACAAGACAGAAAACATATGTATGTGTATCATACCAGTATAGATGCACATTTCCATGATTATTGCCTCTGAATAATATAAGTGTTGTATTAATCACTAGTAAGTGTAATGAATAGTGTGACACTGCAAATTATTCATAAACAAAATGAATAAACCACGGTATTCTAGATTGCCAAAATGTTTGCACCTGGCAGCTTACAAGAGCACAGTAGGTATAGCTTCATATAATGCTTATCATCACAGAACTGTTGGTACTTTTTGTTGCTGCAGAGTAGGAGGAAAGGACACATTATAGCCTCAGCTCATCAAGATATTCTTCTTGGTTTAGATTTATGACAGGTTTCTCTTAAACTACAGTTTTATTTAAGGAATGGGCTTGTCTCATTGAGTGTATGTACAGACTGCAAATGAGGTTTTCCAAACAAATCCTCTATTGCATAATTCTTGCTGTAATTTTTAATACCCAGATGGAAAAAAAAAAAGTTTGCATAAAGAATCATTGTTTATGATGGGACACATAAGAAGCAACCAGCACTATCCCAGAAGCAGTCTGCAGGGTGTCTGGGCGGAAAATGAAAAACTTTGGTGGATTTATTATCTTCCTGAAACAGAAGAAAAAGAGATTTTAAAAAAATAATCCATCAACAACTAACAATAACATAACAGGTATTCATTCCAGCCATCTGAGACTTGGACATCTGAGACACTGTTCAGAGGATATTGAAGATATTTCTTACTTTATGTACAATATCGTGAGGACTTACAAAAACTTGATTGCTCTGGAAGAACTCACATGGTACCCAGGATCTGTTATCTTGAGTCTTTCAAAATAATCAACTTGATTGATTAGGTTTTAGGTTGAATTTTTTTAATTATGTCTATTATTGTTATATAGAAAACTCTTAGCCAAATTCATTGGGTTATTGTGCATATTTACTGAATGTGCATGTTTTGCCATATATTTACACGGTATTTTACATGAATAGAAAGAGAAGTATGATGTGCCCCAAAGAAGCTGCCAACCTAAGATCCTGATCCTGCAGGTATTTATACATCTGCTCAATATTATGCACCAGGAGTACTGCCATTGACTTCAACTGAGCCTTTTAAAGGATTTAAAGTTAACTCTGTGCCTAAGTCTTTTGCTGAGTGACACTTTTAACAATACCTACGGACACACCGGGAGAACAGAATATATAGATTAAATGATCCCTCATGCTTAGGTACATAGTTTTCACCTAGATAAAATGGGAAGGTATATGCAATTTACTTTCAAAGTAGATCTTGCTCGCAAGATGGCAAATGCTGTATAAAAGCTGTTATTAGATCGCTATTTTTTTTCCTGCAGCCAGTTTGTTGAAAAAAAGTACTTTCATCTTCCATGAAATTTTCTTGCAAGACAATTATGTTATGGTGTAATAACAGGTATGTTATGTTATTGACAAATATTTTATGGTGTAATAACAGGTACTACAGGGGAAATGACATGATCTGTAGTAATATATATATATCTATCTCTCTCCTATGTGTGAAGATTTCCTTCTCTTCACATATATCAAGATATCGGACGTCCCTTGTTATTACTGTTCTTTGGTGCTGGACATCAGAGAGGACCAAGATTGAAACCCTAACAAGATGTGCATTTTTCCCCCCTCATAAACTAAACTCTGAAGAGAAGCTGGCGGACATTTAACATAGTCTGTGATTCTCATAATTATTCTTCAACAGTCTCCTTTTTAGGAGAATTCCATAGAAGACAGTCCAATGTGAACCCCCCATTGAATTAAGCTTTGCCAGTGCAACCAGGATGGAGAAGCACCATGAAAGAACCAGAGGTCCTGGGAAAATGAGAAGCATGAACACTCTCTCTCGGGTTTTTAGGAAGCGGGACAAGTTTGACTTTCTGCAAAGAAGCCCACTAAGGGATTTTTTGTTACAAGGCACTGATCTTAGGCAAATTGCCAAAGCTGACGTTACTGACTCTTAATAGATGCGTAGTGATCCACAAGAACAACTGTAAAACAAAAGAAAAGAAGATCAAGTAAGCAGAACCATTTGAAGCATAATTGCCTCCTTTCTTCTGGCTGTCAATAAAATCAGACTTTTTTGCTCTTGTTTAACTAGTTAAGTGCACAAATTCTGACTAGAGTTCTTGTTAGCTATTGTGCTGAAAGGCACTAAAAGCTGTCATCCAGACTGTGTTTAACCTGAATAAACATTAGACCCCACTTAGAATCAGTGGTCTGCCAAGAACTCTTTCAGGCTTAGTGGAGTATCTGAAACTGTTAGTCAAAACTGATCATTAATCGGAGGAGAGTAATTGCCCCAGATGCCCAATAGGCCAGAGAAAATTCATCACAGGTGCAGGGTTTTTCTGGTTGTGGGGAATGAGCCTGGTCACAAGGTTTGTCTCAGTTGTCTCCCTCTCTGAAAAACAGCTGGAGGTTAGACCCTCTTTATGTTGCTATTATATTTTAAGGGAGCCAATTATCCTGTGGCATATTCATTTAAATTCATTTAAATTGTAAGTAAGTCAACAGGATTAGACCAAGGATTTGGCTTGACTCTTGTCAGTTTGGGGGAAACGATGAGACGAGGTCCCCAAATAATACTGCTGTCAGCTACCGACTTGGTTCACTAAGAGAACAGTCTTGTGATGATAGTCATATTAAAAGTGTGTAAAATCATTAGAATTAATTTTAAAATGGTCTCTGGGAAGCAGCTGCGCAGGGACTTAGAGGAAGAGAATGAGAGAGAGAAAAGTGAGGACATTAAAATGGGCTGATTAATAAAATATGAATACAGACAAAGCTGTGCAGCTGGGGTTTTACACTAGCATTTAAAAATAGCCATACATATTATTCTGCCTCTGGACCTGTATCACTTTAAACCTTATAGAAACATATTAAGATTACTCAAAGAGGGACCATTTTGAAAAGCTCCCTAGAGTTATGCACGATAATTAAAAAGAGGTTCATTGTAAATCCTTCTGTCTAGTTCAACAGTACTATCTGCTTAGAGGCAACCCTCAGAGGGCAAAGTCGCAGCCTTGATCTGGCAAAATTATTGTCCAGTGATGATGCATTGTTTGTGCTTACAGAAATACAGCATGAGCACAATAGCAACGGATCTTATATGTGGATGCTACACTGTCAGGAGAAAAACATCAACTACATCATTGTTTATACTAATGAGACATTTCTGAAATAGCATTATTTGTCTAAAACCGAGGACAGATCAATTTCAAAAGTCAAGGAGAACAGGTAAGGGAAGAGTCAGCTGTACTTCAATTTTCCATTTTACGACAAATATCATTCTCTAGATCATACAGAAGCATTATGAAAATAAGTATAAAAATTAATTTGGGGGAGATGAATGGTTGAAAACATTTGGGTGGTAAGATCTCTGTGTATGTATGAGTTCAGAAGATCACGATCTTAGAAATAATATGATTCAGTAAAAAACAGGGTGGAAATAAATCCTTTAATTCATCTGGAACTGTATGCTGAAAAAAAAAGATAACTGAATTTGAAGTTCTTATTAGTCATCACTGAGGCAAGACATGTATCTGTATCTGACCTACAAAGAAGCAGATTTTTAAAGCAGCGTACCACTGTTCCCTGTTGGGCATGTAAAACTGCACTGCATTTTGGAATAGCACCCACCCTGATGCAGAGGGCTGGCACAGGCCTGTGCAATTTTCTTCCATTTAAGCCTTCAAGACAGAACTGAAGCGAGATGTTGATCTTTCCTTCACCCTAAACTCAAGGAGTTATTTTTCATCCTATTCCTTTTTTCCTGTCCCTTATATTCACGTGCAAGAAGGGGTTGGGCAGCACTTCCTACATGTGCTGAGGAATCTCCTCGTGGAGAGGTTGTGTGCACAATTATTGTGCGTGCTTTCGAGGGTGAGTCAAAATGCGGCCCCTCTTACCACAGAACAGTAACGAAACAACATACTCGTTTTTATGAGAGATGAATAGGCCCTTCCATGCTTCTTACAGTTTAGTTTGAATTGTTGCTTTCATTATGAATCTATTAGTTCAGGGTTTTAACAGAGCCAAGCAGCTCTGCTTCAGGCTACTGTTTGGCACACACCACCACCAGTACAAGAGTGATGGTTTATTTGGACATTTTAATAAAATTCAATAAATTAATAAAATAAAATTAATAAATAAATTCAATTTAATAAAACTGTTGCCAGTCTCAAAGACAAGCAAAAGTGCATGTGGAGGTTTTCAGATTTTACAAACTGTATTCAGATCATACAAGGCATCTTTGCCTTTAAAAACTAACTACACAGAAAGATGAGTTCCTAATTTGAGGTAATTGCCTTGCCAGATTAGGTGAAAAACATATTACAATATTGGCTGACATACTAACGGGTAAAAATAATGTCCAGAGATAGCACAGTAAACAATTGAAATTCCATGGAATTTGGTTTTAAATATCTGTTGATGATTGAATAACAACAGTGTGAGTCATCTGACATGGTGGGGTATAATGATGAATTGCACGCTGTGCTCCTTTGTAAGGTGTTTTGAGATGTGTCAAAGAACGCATGCTTCACGCCTAAGTACATGTAATTGGTACTGATTAAGAAAGATATAATTCAGTAACAAACTAAACATTTTTTGGTCATTACAGATCTTCAAAGAACAAATCTTTTAAAGTACTAATTAAGCCTAAAATTATTTCAAGAAAGAGTATTTTGAAAACTGTTGCAATATACATGTAAGAAATATCATATACTGCATACACTTGACTGGAAATGCGTTTTCCCTTCTTTTCTGTGGCAGTTGTCCCCTACATTTTCAGAACTGAGAATGAAGTATATTGGGAGCTGTAATGCTAAAAGCCTTGCAACTGAAAATTTTAATTTAGAGGCTTTGAATCAAATGGTTGGATGACTCAGGAAACTGGTAATAGGTGTATACTCCTTAACCACAATACCGCTTGTTCAGAGTCGGTCTAGGTCCCAGGTGACCAAACAGGCTTTGCGGTGGAGTCACCGGCCTGGGCTCTAAGCAGCCACTTCTCCACATTGCAAAGGTCACAGCTTGGGGCTATTGCGCGATCATCCTCCCAGTCTCAACAAAAGCAGAGTAGTGAAGAACACTGGGTAACCCTCTCATAAGCCATGCTTACTCATTGCTCATTTATGCAACCCTTCAAACTACGTCATTTGTGGCTACTACAAAGTATGCATGTGCTAACTACCTAAGTATTCCTGGGCAGACTTTGCACTACAGCTATCCTGGCTCCCATGCCACCAGCAGCACCCAAGCTACCTACTTTAAAGCTAAAGTGGCTCTGTCTACGTGAGCTACAGCCACTGTGAACAGCCCTATGCTCTCACTAACACCCAGGGTCTAGCATGTCCTGCTTGCTGCCCCTAAGTCATCAGGGGCTGCTCGTCCGTAGGGACAGCAGGCAGATAGAGACAAAGGAAACATTTCAGTTGTCTTTCTGGAACATGACGGTGACGTGTCAAGATCAGGGTCATGTTGGAGCAAAAGAAGGTAGCAAGGCTGCACATTTTCTTCCTCTTCTTTGGAACAAATAGAGAACTATAAAACTGTCTCAGTTCCACTGACTTCAGGAAAGCTATGAGAGGCTATGCCAGTATCTGCAACTGGTAGCTTTCATAAGCATTGAAACACATGCACAAAAACGCTGCAGTTGTGTTTTAGAGGTATTATTATTGAAAAAAGTGGCATATGTTTTATGAAACAGCACCATCTCTGCTGGCTGCATACCTTACAGACCCTTTTGCTGCAGATTGCTAGCAGGGCTGTACTGCACCATGCGTGGACACGCGCTCTGCTCTTGTATCCCCCCAAACAACATGTGGGATGAAGGAAAAGGAACTGCTCCAGCTCCAATTTTTCAAAATGTATCTACCTTCAAATCTCTTTGGCATTCACAAACAGGCTCCCTTAGAAATGCCTGGCAATTACACTCATACCTATTTTTAGAGTTGTCTAACACACTTCAAAAAGCAGCAAGGAATGCAAAAAAACCAGGATTACCATGTGTCACTTTCTTTAAAAAACAACACTTGAGTTGCCATGTCTTACTACTTTACTGCTTGTAAGATGGGTGGTGTCATCCTTGAGATTTTTCCAGGCGCTGATTCTAGTGAAATTTAGTCTCTCAAACTATATTTATTTCAGTTTCTTGGGAATGGGGAACCAGGAAATGGTGGAACAAGAAAAACACACTGTTGGACAGAAGATGGAATATTTGAAAAACATTAGCTCTGTGATACACTTGCTTGGGACAAGTGTATGACCTGGGAAGCAATACCTTGTGCTGTAATGTCTTACACAACATGAAGCAGAA
>NW_008824808.1:3765201-3773703 GCF_000699105.1 Pygoscelis adeliae
AGTTTAACAAGGATTATTGCATTTTGACTATTTCTCCTATAGGGATGGAGACTCCCTGTATTTAACACACAATGCATTGTGCTCTCTGTAGACTTCTTGATAATTATAAACATGCTTTCATAGATACCCCCAAAAGTGCTTGTAGGCTGATCATTAATATTGGTTTTACATATACCATATTTTAAAAAACTACATTTCAGTATAATCAGCACAGGTGAAGGAACACTTGGAATTACCTATGGCAACCTCAGTCTTTTTTGGCCCTGTTAAAATATACTTTGGGATAGTCCAGAGAGTCTTCCTCTCTAAGTGAGCATAGGATGAGGAATAGCTGTTCTGCATCTGCAGAAATTCATGGGATTTTGATTATATGAGAGAAGAGGACCAACTAGGAAATTAAAATAGGTCTGTAATGCAGGGGAGGTACTTGGAAGGAATCCTTAATTTTCATGCTATCCTGGATGATAACAGAGCTTGGCCATCATTTGCAGCTGTTCTGGGATATATCACAATGAACAGAGATTAGCCATTATTATTCAGTGTCTGCTTCAGTGTCCTCAATATCCTATAAAATTCTGAGCTTTACCTAATTGGGCTAGAAGGAGAAACAAACCAATAAATCTATCTTTATTATGATTATGTTATACCAGTCTGGGAGTAAATGAATGTTAAATATAATGCCTGGGAATACTAGCTAATCATCTTCCAATCATAAGAGTAGGTATTAAGAAGCAGACTGGAGTATAGAATTTTTGTTCAAAAAGATTCTTTTTCTTAATCTTATAGCAATTAGAATAGCCATTTATTACTAGTCATTAGTACCACCCATCACCACCAGGGCCAGAGGTTGCCAGTGTAGTTGAAGCAATGCTTAGCCCCTTTCTTACACAGAGCAGCAATAGAAAATGCATTATACCAATGCTCCAAAACCAGTGTTGGTTTCCAGTAGGCTTCCTGATGGGACTAAAGGGGTCAGCTTTAACGTAGTATGCCCTAAACAGTTTGGGATTTGAGAAAAGCCCTTCACTTCCATGTCCTAGTGCCCCTGGGGACATCAGCGGAGATTCAGTGTACCCTCTGAAGGTAGGGTACACCCCAAAGGGAGGTGCTGGCTGAAATCCTCTGTAGTAGGTTTAGATCTTGCTCTCAGCCATGAGCTTTGTTAATATTTGAGGCATCCTGCTCTGTGCTCACTTTCCCCCTTGCAGTTAAGGCAGGGTGGGCTGCAGGACGTGCATTTATAAGCAGCATTCTTCTATGCTTACCCTGTGAATTTTTATTACTGATGTTGGGATAGGTGCTTTGACCTATTTTTGGAACTGGACATGTAGACATGTATTCTGAAACTGTGACTCTAAATAATAACCATGCATGATTAGGAGAAAGAATGAGGACTGCAGAAGAAAAAAAAAAACCAGCTGCTATTTAGTAGACTCCTTGTCTCTATCCTCAGTGGTCGAAATTGAATCACCTGGCAGGAGACCTATGCTGTGGAGAGCTGCGCTGGCACGTAGGCAGCCGTATGGCAAGGTGCCTGGCGTCCAGGCAATTGATCTCTCCTTGCTACCAACTGCATCCACAAGCTGGCCTCGGCCCAGGGGTGTAAGGAACAGACTCACTCCGAAAATCCAAACTGACAGAAGCCTGTGGTCTAGCAACAACCAACCTTAGTCGACGTTATACCATATACTCATGTATGGAGGCACAACTCTCCATTTTTGGCTGGGTCACTGTCCTATTTGATATGTCTCATCACAGGCAAAGACATGTTCTGGCTGAATTAGGCAGATGCAGGTGGCCTGGGATCATCTTTGCACCTTCCCTCACTCTTTTCTCAACAATAACTTCTTGTGGGTAGGGTTCTGTAAGACACTGTTACTACTTATAAATAGCACCATAAGTAGAACAGATACTGGGATACTAGCTACACAAGGAGCAGTCCTGAACAACCATTTTAAGTTTATAGCAGGGAAGGAAGAAGGTTTTGAAAATTTTCTGTCACTGAATATTGGGATCTCTCTTTTCCAAAGACTAATCGTCTTTGATTAGCTTTGATTAGCACACGCTTCCTTGGAAATGCTGCTGAGAAGACAGCTGCGGATGGATGCCTCTCTGCGCATACCATGATAATAGCTGCATACAAAAGCATAAACACATTACAGCTTGCATATTTACAACATTTAAATTCACCGACCTTGCATTTCTAGAAAAAAAAAAAAGGGGGAGGCATGGGGGAAGAAATTGCGGGGCTTCCAATACTGAGATTTCAAGATCACTATTTTCCAATGGTGACATTATTGTGAACTTTTTGACACTGATATGAGGCAAGTTGCCTGATAGTATTCTAGCCTAAGCTGTACAGAAGAGAGGTATATTAATCCCTAACATTGGTGGCTGCCAGCTTGATTCTGTATGTTCAGTAAATTATTGCATAAAACATTTAATTTTAAAAGAGGCAGGTTGAGGACAATTAATTCTTTAAACAATATATTTTATAATATATACTCAAATATAGAATATATTTCATAATATATACTCAAAGCTCAGGATTAAAATTCAATGTTCTATCTTAATTGTACATGACTGTGAGGATTTGTTTTTTCAGGGCTGCCCTAATTATCATGTGCTTTTTCTTTTTCCATACATCTATTACAGAAATAATAATTGACAGGGAAAAGCCCCCAATACCCATCCTCTCAGAATTGTCAGAATTTATGGGCTGATGCTAAGCCTGTACTAATTTTGTACAACATTGGGTATATTTTCAGATATAGTAAAAAAACCCACAGAGATGTAGTAAAATACGTTAATAACCTGAAAAAAGTAAGCATATCATATGGGTTTTATCTTGCTTGATATATATAAAGTGTTACAATTCAGTAGCAGGTCAGGCATTAAACTTTTTTTTTTGCAAGCTGTAAGAGTAGAGAGATAAATTTCTGTTTGAACACCCCAAAAACCTCTCATTCATAATATAAATAGGTTCTCTGAGTGAGAATCTTTGCGAAGAGTGACTGTTAGAAACAATCAGTCATCAAAATGGGGTCATGAAACACAAACCTTCAGAGAAGACATCGGTATGCTTCACTCTTACAACAACCTCCCAGGAAACCATGCTGCTCGGAGTATTTATGTCTGAAATGATATCTGTTTGCAGGCTTCAGATCAGTGAGGAGGAACTACAGTGCCTTCTCTTTTTTCCCAGCCCTATCTGGCTGCCACCGCGCCTGAGCTGTCAAGGAACAAATGCTCTGACTTCATCTTGCGTGCTCATTCCTCTGGATTCTGACAACGCCTCTCAGGTTCGTAGACATGTCAACCCCATTGTAATGATTGCTGCTAAAATGGATGCACTGAGGAATTAAAGGTGGAGATACATGTTAAAATTGCCTTTCTTATTCATCAGAGGTGCCAAGCCCCTGAAAGAAATTTCAAAGGAATAAGCGCGTCTGTAATGGTTGGGGTTTTTTTTTTTTCGCTTCTACAGATAATATTTTATATAAAGCAAGCCCTCTTCACTCTGGTTTTCTTATCTGAGAGAGAGAGAGGGTGCAAAAAACCTGAACTTGAAAACTGACAGAATCTTACCATTGAAACGGTTGCAATCAGAAATCTAATTGCCTTGCAGAGGAGTAGTGGGATTGCATAAAACAGGGTCACTCCATTTCTAGTTCATCATCCTATCCAAACATCTTCAACATTATCTTCTAGGTGTTTGCACCACCTATGTTAATAAAGATGATTATGTCACAGTCAGCAAGCAAAAAACAATGTCTTCAGGGGGAATGGTTTCTTATGAATGGAAAATGTTTAATACACATATCTGCATCCCAGGGGTCCAACACCTTTCCTCAGGAAGAGCTTGTAATTGGTTTCATTCAGGAAAGCCTTTGGGATCTCTGTTAAATTAGTTTTAGTGGGTAGGCTCTGTCAATCCAACAGTTTCCCTAAAGTAAAATTTTTAACCCCTCCGTTGCTCTCAAAGGGGTTTGGTTATTTAAAAAAAAATAAAAAGAGAGAGAGAAAAAAGTGATAGCAACTCGTGCCATTTAAATAAATGTCAGCTCCAGCTGACTTGACCTACACCATGGGGATGATGCTTTTCAGAGGGCTACTTTGCAAATTTCAGAACCTAATTTCATGAGCTCATGTTTGGAAATATTTCCGTAAAATTTTTTATACTATCCCTCACTATCCATAGTTCATCTGTAGTCATATCTCTCCTTAGCTGCTCCCGACTGAATGTCCATTTGATCTCATGCTTGTCCAGCAACCTAAATGCTACTATGAAAGGGCATGGCATGGGGCTCGCTCTAAGCTCTTGATGAGTTACTGCTTTTGGAAGACAATTTATCTGAGATGTGTTTTAAGCTCACAACTTTGTTTTTCCAACAGTTCAGTAGTAGTCTGCCATGGTCTCTAGGCAGGGATTTGGGCAAGCCTGGCTCTGGTCCAGAGGAGTCTGTGTCTGAGCTGAAAACTTCCCTTGTGCAGCATCCACAGCTTAAACTCCCTCTGACATAGCTCAGCCCAAACTCCAGTACTCTTTGGAGAAGAGCCTATGTGTGCCTTGCTGCCCGGCCAGCATGGCCCAAGCTGGCAAGAGCATGCTCTAACCCAGTCTGCCAGCAAATACCCTGAGTTAAGCAGAGCATGGCTTCTCCAAGCCAAGGCTGGGCTACAACCAGCAGCAAGGAAAGAACGAGCAGGGGTAACAGGGCTTGGTGGGATTATGCCTGTGCTCAAATCCTGTCCCTGACTACATAGCTATTCTTGTTGGAACCAGAATTTTCTCTTAACATAGAACAAGGACAAGAAGCAGTTGGTACTGTGTTTGTTACCCAGCAACAGCATTGTAGTGGGGACTATAAGCCTTTGTCCACTACCAAACTAGACGTCCTTCACCAGCTAGAGACCGAAACAATGCTGATCTCTATTGTACCCAGACACAGCAGACAACTTCAGATAAATGAATTGCTTCAAAATAGATGCAGTATTTTACATTCTTGCATTTAGTCCATCCAGCTGAAGCCAGTGGAAGCTGAATTAGCTTATGCACTTTCAAATGACTCATCACTCATGCATTTGCTACATGAAGTGCATCCCCTACTGCTCTATACCACAGAGGCACAGCGCAATGAGAGCGGTACTCAGAAAAGAAGGCAGGTGTCCAAACTTCCCATGCCCCTTTCTCACTACCAGATATATCTGGGCTAGGATCTTGCCCATGCAGGTTACTGCGGTGTCACTGATTGCAGCTGGTCTGTGTTGAGTTACCCAAGACTAAGATATATGGCACCTCAGGATAACTGAGCAATTATCTGCATGTAATTTTTAATTGAAATGTTAATGTAATTTCCTATGCAGCAGACAACATTTAAATCAGATTTTCTTCAAATTTGCTGTTGTTGGAAACATATACACAAAAAAAACCCACAAATAAGATCTTGAATCTTAACTCGGATGGGAAAATTCACAGGCTGTTCTCTTTAATTAATTTAAACATCACTAATTTAAACCTCTAAGCTCTCCTGAGTAATTCTGGTAACAGCACTTAAAAATAATGCTCCTGTGAAAAGCCCTGCTAATTCAGAAAATTATCAGAATTAATGTTGCTTATTTCACAAAGAAGAAAGAAGATTGTCTCTGTAGTGGCATATGCAGGAAGTTCTAGTCTATTAGCAAACAAGATCAAAAATGAGATCATTAATACTGGCTGAAACAAACAAGATTTTTATATTTAAATATTGAATAGTAGGTCTTACGAGAGCCTGAAGGGGAAAAGAAAAATCAAAGCAAAAAAGATGTGTACCCACAATGGGAGGGAAAACTATCCCTCATGGTACTAGTAGACAACAAGTTAAGTAACAATCACTTTCACTTTTTATCATTGCTATAAATACTTCTCTAGTTTTGATTAAATTGATGTCACAATGGCCAAAATTCTCTTCCCATCATGACAAGCAGCTGCTGATCAACTTGCATTTTTAGTTTCTTCCTCAAATTTCCCACAGATCAGCTTCCAGGCTGCTCTGATTTAACCCTGCACACTGTAAATGCCTCTGGCTTTGGTCCAGTAGGTAGAAAAACTTTTTATTTAACCTGCTGAATTTTTTATTTCCTATCAAATGCCATTGTGTGGCTGTACTTCAGTGAGCCCCTACAGGAGTATAGTTTCTGCAAGAGCAATGCCATGCAAAGGGGAGCATTAGAGATTTTTCCTGCAGTGACTGATGAGATATTGAAAGCACATCTTTCAACAGAATTCTGTACTCTTTTGCCTTTACATGAGTTCAGCATATCCAGTGCAACTGAGTTGATGTTTTTGATTCTCTTATCAAAGGTCTGTTGTTCTTCACAGTGTAGTTCAATTTTGTTGGTGCATTGGGGAGAGCCATTCATGCAAGGAGCCAGCCTGCAGGCATGTATGATTAGATAGTCTTGGCTGACTGTCAATGGTATTTGTTTGTGAGATAAAATACATAGATTTAAGTCTGTAAGAAGGGTTGGTCTATAAGTGGACTTAATAAATGCAACCAGCTAGTTACATGACATTTCAATTGCACATACTCAAAACACTGAGTATGCTATCAAAATATTCCTTAGCTAGATTCATAGTAAAAAGTTAAATCCATTGTTCCACAAGTTAGTTTGCTATGAAACAAAAAGGTATATAAAAATAACTGATGCAGTGTTGTAACTACCTGTTGCCACTATGACCATGCAAACTCAACCAAGCACAGGTAGGGTCCTGCCTTCTTGGATGATGCTCATTTTTGTCCCTGATCTTTTGGGGGTTGGTAAAATGGGGTTATTAATCAGTTTTACTTAGAGGTTATCACTGCCACAACCATGATTGGACCTGTTCATTTATTCTCTGTTTCTGTTCATGGGATCCTGGTATTTATTAGCAACCTTGAAAGAGCCTAGACTACACAGTGGAGTAAGTATCACAGACAGGAAGAAAGTATGTGGGGTTCTGAAGGGAAGAGCAAGATGGCTAATTTTAGATATCTCTATCATTAAACATGTAAATATTATATACAGGCTACCTGTCTGGCACTTCCTCCATAACTTACAAATCAAAAGAAAATTCTGACCTTTATTTGTTTCTGTAGAAATCAGCGAGAGGTCATAAAGGCGTGTGTGTGCACATGTGTGTGTGTGCATGTGGCACTTTCTTTTTTTAATCTATGTTGAAATGTATGTAGTGTTGAAATTTTAGCATTTGTAGAGACAAGGAGGTTTGGGGTTCTTACTGTCTTAACATATTGCAGTGTTACTTTCATTTTCTTCATTTACTTGTAGAATTGATTTTTGTTTTGCTTTTCTTTCTGATATCAACTCGAAAAGTAAATGCTATGGGGGAAGCAAGATAAACAGGAAGAACTGTGATCTTTTTCCTAATTTAGACAACTGAGATTACATTTCTATTGGTTTGCATTTGAGATGTGTTGGTTTTCAAGTGCTGCTTAGAGCAAAGAAAAAAACCTAAAAAGTAAATATCTTTCCAAAGCACTTTCTTGCAAATTGGATGTCAGTACAAGATTTCTATGTTAAAATTAGACTCAAGTATTAGAAAGAAAATGTAATATAAAAATATTTATCTTTTAAGTATGTTTATACTTAGATCTTGCCAGGACCTTTAGTCCAATTAAACAAATTCTGACACTAGATTCTCAGTTGACTAGACTGACGTTGATCTATTGCCCTTTATTTAAAGAAAAACCAACTGAGATGCTGGAAAGATGAATAGTATATCCTTGCCTTGTTGTATTAGAGTATATGGGACTAAGCACCCACAGAGTATGTTTAGATATTATTCTTTGGAAGGATTACCTAGTACCTAGCCTTTCCTCATCTGCACCTGATTAATTCCAAGGCTGAATACTGAAATGCTTTCTTAGGCAAAACTCTCCTTAACATTTTTACTAAGTTCTGAGATAGCATTTAAGAGTTTGAATCCAGATTTTCAAAGGCATTTAGATACTTAAAGATGCAGATAGGCATCAAATAGGATTTGCAAAAAAGCCTACGCAGGATCTGGGGCTAATTTCCTTTGAGAAGTAGCGGGTATTAGACATCAAACAGACCTGGTGGTTTGGAAATCCCATTGGGCGCTTCCATGCAATGTTAGGTGCCTAACAATCTTCAGAGTTTTTACTGTTGGCCTTCCATCTGGAATTACTTTAAAATCTGGCTCTTAGATTAAGAGAGAAGAAAGAGCAAGCTGTAATTTTATATTAACAGAGAAAAAAAATGAACATGTAAAAAAAAAAAATCAGACGTGCCAACCTGCAAATATCTGCTATGTAAGTTCTGGATGTTCAAATTTTAAACTGCTATCTAAGCATATCTCATGAGTTCTGAGGCCAGGAGGGTGTAATATATAACTAACAGAGAATAAATTACCTACCTTTACAAGACTGTTTATAAGAACACATCTGATTCGTCTTGGCATTTGAAATATATTTATAGCACATGAGCTCCTTTTTCATTACA
>NW_008824808.1:3773752-3784966 GCF_000699105.1 Pygoscelis adeliae
CAGAGAAATGAAATTGCTGCCTTGGGCCATGTTTTGAACTACTAACCACTGTCAGTTGAACCAGACAAAGCTTTAAAACTTAGGCTGCAAGACTTCTCCAGGAGCTACAATATTCCCCTCCAAGCCTCTGAGTCAGCTGCTGATGAGAACAGACTTTTTTCAGGTTGCCCCACAAGCTATTTACCTTTGAAGTCAATCACTGCTGAGTTCATTGTGTGTCGATCTTACCCGAGTACGACAGTAGGTCCCTAATAAGTATTTACAAGCAATGCTAGTGTGCCTAAAATGTTAGTGTGCCATGACCATGCATATGAAACAGCCCTGACAGATGAATCTTGCTGTGTCCCTGTGCAATGAGATAAACAAATCTTTGCCTTTCAGGTTTTTTAATCAAACAAATAAAACCAAGAGAGATTTCCGTTGTTCTGTAATTTTATGTGTGTCAGTGCCGTGCCTTTCCCAGTTCATTTGTTGTGATTTATATTTTCAGAAAGCGTATGGTTGTGCTGCGTGAGAAATGTCTCTGTTGAATTGAATTCTCTGACTGCAGTAACTCTAGATGAGCTCAGTGTCTAAATCTGATGATGATTTCTTGTTTTTGTAAAACCACTGTGTACAGTGGGTGCATTACTTATAGTAATTAATTTTGGTCTCATCCTGCAAATTCTTCACTGCGTGGAAATTGCCAGAAAAGATTTTTTTTTGCATGTAATAAACCAAAATAATACACTACAGGCAAGTTTCTATTTAAAGATCATGCCGTAGTTCAAACTCTGCTTTAGTTGTATAACTTCAGATAAAGCATCAAGAAGTTCAAAAGGAACAGGAAGATTTTATAAACTTCAGCAAGACTCCTCTAAGCACTGGCATTAATAAACCAAAATATGACTGAATATCCAAGGTGGCTAGAAGACCACTGTTTTTATCTGCAGATCTATCTGGTGAAGGTGAAGGAAGGACATCCACAGAGGACGTGAGAAAAGCAGAGTACAAGGATTAAAGGACTGGAGGTGGCCTGAGTTCCTTTGGCTGGGAATCTAGCAAAGCTGGGCTCTGGGAAATATAACAACTGCAGTGTTAATACTAAATGCCAGCAGCAAATGGCCAGTAGACAGTACTTGTGTAGCAGACCAGGGGAAAAAACCTAAACTCATGTGTGGCCAGATCATAACTACAAACGTGTCAGCAGCACTGTGCCTTTTGTACTAGGGGACTCATCACCACCTGAAATCAGAAGCCGTCTCCAATGTAACTAAACTGGGATTAAGGACTTCAGGATTAGGGCAGTTGTAGGCAATGTGTTAGAAGCAAAATATATCCTGAGAAAAGCACGTTACACATGAATTTTCCTTATGGACTTCAAGAAGCAGGAGATGCAAAAGAGCCAACAGATCAGACAGTCTGCTTCCCTCTGATGACAGGGACTGCTCTTCACCCGTCCTGCCCAGTGTTTGGTACTGGGCAGTCAGTTTTATTTTAAACACATCAAGCGATGACACACTTAGCCTTTCCCTTGCAGGACTCAATTCCTAACCTTCCAGCCCTCTATGAAAGAAAACTTTTTAATACACATGCGGAACTAATGCAACATGCAGTTTTGGGAGTGCGCCATTCTGTTTCTCGAATCGGCAAGAATTACTTTTAAATTAAAAATAAAAAAAGAAGGAAAACCTTTCCAGTCTGAAGGCAAGATTTTACCTAAGGGAAAACTCATCTTACAGCCCAGTACGACAGATATCTGCTGCCTGCCCCAGATACTGAGTTGGAATTGGAAGCACTTCCTTCCCACGCCTTTGAATTTTTGACCCAGTTTATCCACTTCGCTTTAGCACCCTCAATGTTCCTGAAAGTAAAGAAATTATGACTTTGGCAGCAGGAGGTTGGAGGCACAGCCCATTCTGTTAGGTAAACTATGTCGGGAGATTTTTGGCTTAGCCGATGAGATCTTACATTCATCTTAATGGTCTTCCTCAGGCTGGCTGTGTGGGTGGTGGGTCGGGGTTTCCTGAATGGGAGGAAGGTGAAATAGAGCACAAAGGGAGCCCCTGAGAGGAGACTGGGAGACCACTGTCCAGACATGGTGAAAGGGAGGAAGAAACAGCATGTTCATAACCCTTGCAAAGGAAGAGAGCAGCTGATCCTGACCCAGCAGGGAAGAGCAGGGATGCCTGAAGGTCTGGCATCAAGAGGATGTGCTATTGCAGCAAGTGCTGAAAATGGGGACAGAGAAGAACAGCACACCAGCTTAGGGGGTGGGAGGGGAGTCTCCAGTGGCTGCAGGGGGAGCAAGGTCCTCTCAGATCTGCTTTGCGCGAAAAGCTTGCTTCTTTCCCAGCAGTTCACTTCTGGGTTTGTTCGCTCTGCACAATTTGCACAGTCACTGATGGTCACGTTAGCCAGGGAACCATGTGCTGTGTACAGAAGCTCTCTCAGCGCACGCACACAGCAGTGCAAGCCAGGCAGCCTTGCCATTTTCCATACAGCTACTGTTACAGGCTCCCAAAACACTTGAGTTATTTACTCATTATTGGCTGCCCAGTCCCAGGCATGGTGCTTTCCAAATAACATGAAGACACAAATCTCTCCCTACAGAACACAATCCAAAATAGGAAAGATCTTGTTGGAACCGTGGTAAGGGACACCAGATACAAGCAAAGGGCTCAAGGCAATTAGCAGTGATCACCCTCTTAAAATACTTTTGCTACTGTTGTCATGACTCAGCAACTTTCCATTCTCCCATTGCCTTCATATCACATCCCCATTCAGTTCAGCTATTCCCCCCTTCCATCTGCTGGAAATCTCAACTACAGTTTTCCAAACAGTTCAGACAATGTTTTTATTTCTCATCCAGCTAAACACAAAAATCCTGCAGTAATAACATGTCTTTCCCAGGAAAGCTCATGTAAAATATCAGCTGGATGAGAACTTCAGAACTCCTGTACAAGGCAGTCATCTTAACTGTTATTGTGGCAATGGACTATCTAAAGGACAGAAGAGATTTCTTATTTGATTATATCTCTTTCTTATGAATAAGCCTCTGAATAAGAGGAAAGCCTCTCCTTCCTGTCCATCAGGAGTTACTACATAGCTGTGGCACGAGCAGGTGCCATCCCACACTGGCCGATGAGTGAACCGTCCGTCCATGGCTAATGTGTTGGGCAGTGCTCAGCATATTCACAGGGAATTGCCTCTTGAAAAAAGCTAATGGGCCTCACTGTCTGAAATATGACCATTTTCTCAGTAGAAAAATGTGCTGCAAAATATCACAGTAAACAGACTGACCTGTTCTCCTGAGCAAGATGCTGAGAAAGTGGGTTAAACACTGTGGCTTGTCAGATGTGTTAATAGATGAGCTGTATTCTCAGCGCTGATCCTAAGAAGAATACGCAGAGCAAATGTCACTTTTACAGCCACTAATTGAACATGACTATGGCTGATAGCACTTTCCTACCTCCTCTGCCTACCCTCAAAGACTATGTCCCGTTTGTTTATTGGAAATATTCATGCTTCCCCAAAGATTCACCAGGGACTACATCTCTCTGCCAACGGGGCCTTGTATGTGGAGTTATTCTGCATTTGCCTCTCACACTTGCCTGATCCAGCCAATTTGAATCATCATGTTCATGCAGCATTTCTGCCAGCAGAGGAGGGAGTGCAAATCCTGCCTAACTTTGCATTATGCCACCTCTCAGGGCCATCAAAGCAACACCAGGGAGGTCTACATTCAAACTAAGTGACCCTAGGTAACTTTTAGTTTTGCGTATGCTTTCAAAGCAACGAACAACCCCAGGTAAACTGCTGAACAAGTAGTGTTCACAAGGAGATGGACAGAAGGAGGGAGAGAGCAAGGAAAAATAGCATTGGTTGAAGTGAAACATGTTGGGAAAACATCCCTTCACAAGGCCTGAAAACTTGAGATGAGGATCTTCTGCACATTGGGTTATGACTTCCACATGTTTTTGTACATGGACCTGCCCAGACCCAAGCTCATGCATCAAGACACCACTCAGCTCTCAGCACATCAGTGGCAGCCATCAGAACCACAGAAGTTAGTCCTAACAGAAGCTAGGCTCAAATTTAACACTCTAGTTTAAGTGCCTCTCTAGAAGCAAAAGATAAAATTTGCTTCTAACTGCAGACAGCTTTTTTCTAGACTGCTGGAAACTGGCTGACAATTATTCCTGTGAG
This sequence comes from Pygoscelis adeliae, assembly GCF_000699105.1. NCBI lineage: Eukaryota > Metazoa > Chordata > Aves > Sphenisciformes > Spheniscidae > Pygoscelis > Pygoscelis adeliae. The sequence continues at coordinate 3,777,941 of NW_008824808.1, forward strand.
ATTTTTGTACTGCAAGTAGCCCGAGAAACATCACATTTCAGCAAGATGGCTGCCACCAGCAATAGGTCTGTAGTGCCAACTGCAATTAAAACCTTGAAAAATAGCATGCAGTATCTCACAGTTTATGAATAACGATGAGTACTTTATTGCTCATAGACCCTTGAGCTCAGCACAAACCTCAGGTAATTTTTCATTATCCTGCAATCCTCTGCGCCTTCAAATCAATCACAGTTCTGCCATGGACTTCTAAAAAGGCAGAGTAAGATATCTCAGGACATGCAAAAACCTACCTGCTCTGAATACACAACAAGGAAAGCACAGCTCATGCTGTAGCAGCAGCACTAGCAAAAAACAACACAACCTGTATCAGCCCAGCTGAAATACACCCACTGTTGCATGATTTATAACAAAGCATTCTCAATAGTACAGTTGGAAGAAATTAATTCTGGAAGGTAAGAAACAGATTCAGAGAAGCTGTTTTTCTGTTAAAAAAATTAAAAGGCTATAATTCCTCTCTTCTTATTTTAAAAAAAGAAAAAAAGCCATCTGGGAAGGGCATCCAAAGTTTGCCTTATGCACAAGGAAAGCCAGCCATGGCCTTGCACAACTTCAGGCCGTTTGAAGCAGCCGGAGAGAAGTGGTAGTAGCACATGGCCAGATCCTTTTTACCAACTGGTAGCTGAGACCTGTCTCACTAAACAGGCCAAGATCCTTGTTACTTCTATATGAAACTAATAGGAATTACATATATGCATATAGAGGGACTAACTCAATATACATATTCTTCCCAGTATGTTTTGAACAGGGTGTTATTCTGTAAATACCTATACTCAGAGGGATGGCTTCAGGCCCTGCTAAGGCTATGCTGTAGCATCAGGGGCTCAATAGCTGTGTGGTAAGACCAGGGTGGTGCAGGGCATCCAGCTGGATGGTTGAGCATCTTCTGCCCATCTTCTGGGGGATTCCCACAAGCACACTCACAGCATCCTGGAAGAGATGTCACAGGGCTGCCGCAAGCAGAGTGTGATATCCTGGCAGCAATGGATGAAATCCTGACTCCCCTTCATGATGTTGCATTCCTTAATTTCCCTGTAGCCAGAGTTTTGATGGGTGACTTTGCTAGATCACAGCAAGGATCAGATGCCACCTGTCTCTAAAACAGCCTCCAAAGGCAGTTCAATGTACATGGGTAAAAACAATAGAATGATGTAACCCCTCAGTCTGCTGTTTGGCCTTCAGCTTGTAACTACTGCTGGCACCCTACCAGGCTGTGTGTGCATGCAGTCCTCGAGCCTCCAGCCCCAGCTCAGAGGCGACCATAGCACTGGCCTCCCTTTGCAACCACCCCTTGGCTGCCACCTCCACCCCTCTGTCCTCACTCACGCACAGCTGCTTCTGCTTGCATGCCTCAGGCAACGGTTCCTTCCCTTTCTTCTGCTCAGAGGATTAGCAAATCAAGCTGGATACTAACCCAGGAGGCAACATAGTGCCCCATAAAGAGCCAACACTGCATGACAGTCTGCTGTGCTGCGTCCCAGCTGTGTACTCAATGACCCCGGGCCTGAAACAACACAGAAGGCGTTGAGCCCAGTGCCCCTGGTATCTGACTTGGATCCATGTAAATGAATGATTAATAACTACTCAAAAAACTCCACCTGAACCATACAAAATGTTTTAGCTCTGTATTTCTGGAAAAGGGAGTTTTAACACTCGCATTTGTACCTTTTATTGCAAAGCCTTAGTTCATCACTTTAAGTCGAAGTTATGGGCAGAGCTATGCTATGTAGGACCACAAAACATGGATATTTTGGGATTCAGTTTGCTTGGGTGCTATGAGATGGACATTTTAGCAAATGAGGTGCATAGCAGGTAATACTGCTGGTCTTCCTTTCCACCCACAACATGCAGCAGCAGCAATATGTACTTCAGGCTGCTGGCCAGCTGTAATAAGATGGATCCATAGCTCAGGAAGAAGAAGGTGGTCTCTGAAAGTCTCCTCTTTCTGAGACTGCCTCTGGACCTGGTAACTATTACAGCTAGTAGAACTGAAATACAGAAGGCATTTGTGGTACTAAAAGGCTGTTAGATTAATGGCTTCAGAGGAACGGTTTAACAGAGAGGAAAATTTAACAGTTGTTGTTTGGGTTTTTGAAAGGAAGGAAGGTCTGGAACCAGTTCTCTGAAGAGTTAACATCCCTCAGGGCCTCAGATGCTTCTCCTGCTGCTTGCAGAGACATGTTAGAGACTGCAGCATGGATGAGAGGTACAAACCCTGCTCTGGGTCTCTGGCTAGAGGAGGAAGGAAAAGCCATGGAGCAGTGGGAGAGAGCAGATGGGGATGACAGTTTTTTCTGCAGTCGAATTACCAGGGTTTTGTCAACCCCTGATGGTGGTGAGGGTGTCTAATTGAACATTACTCCAGTCTATTACAGGTTGGACTGAGGCCACTAACTCGTTTCATATGACCAACATAATGTGGACATCACATCTAGTTACATGAGTAATATGATGGCCAGCAGGAGCCTGAAGGTAAAAGGTTCAGTGACATTTTATTTTCTCTCTGAGTTCCTGGAAAGATAAAATGAAACGAGGAAGCAAACATCTGAATGAAAGAAATCCAAGTGGTATTTATGGATTTTTTTGCTAGGCGAATGCCATTACTAAAACAGACTCTCAAATACATGAAATGCTCTTAGGGCCCTCCCTAATCCCCCAAGACTGTCTATTCATTGGTGTATGCCTGTGTATGCTTACCTTGTTCAAACCGCCCCAGCAGCGTGTTGTTGAGCTATGGAAAATGTAAGTCTATGGGAAGCATTCAGCTCTGACGCATTATTTGTATCTAACCGCAGGATCATGAGCTCAGAAACAGAGAGCAACTCTCTCATCAGCACAAGTAGCCTACAGCATTCTTTTCCTCAGTAATTTTGTCATGCAGCATATAGTTTTGTTTGATTTTTCATCCCAAACATGGTTACTGTAACACTAGAAAGTAGCCCGATTGCTGTCCTCCACATTTCTGCACAGAATTCATGATTGAGTGAGAAAGCGTGGATGAGAGAGGCAGGCTCTTTGGCAATGTCCTTGTTAAGATGCTGGCAAATTGCCTTGCTCAGGATGAGGAACAGCAGCTGAAAACAACCAAATACCAAGTCTCCGTCACGATGCCTCAGGACTACAGTGCTGTTGCTAGGGACCTTGCTTGCAAAGTGCCATGGTGGAATAAAGTAGGTCAAGAAAATTACCATTATAATGAGACTCTCCTTGCTGTTCTCTAGCCTACCCCCAATCTGGCCCTGCGCCGCTGGACCTTCCTCATTGCTTGATCTTGCCTTCCTGCACGGTGGCCTATCTGCACAGAAATGGCAAGAAACTCCATTTCAGCCTAGCCTTCAGCCTGGTAGGAAAGACTCACAACTTAAAAAAAGGGGGAGCTGTTGAGTGGAAGCCCCCAGGCCAAGGAGAGCCCACACTTCCCAGGTGAGCCCTGCAGGCTATTGCTGTCTCTCCCCCTTCCATCAGACAGCCACTGTCTTGTATAGACTCAGTACTGAAAGGATGGATTTAAGGATGGATGTATTTAATGTGAAGCCCTGATTTAGATGCCCATTAACATATACACCTATTTAACATATACACCTGTTTCTCTTTGGCTGACCAAGCATCTCCTTCTTCACTCCCTGGGAGCACTGAATATTTTCTGTGAAGGTGCCTGGTCTTGTTACACCATCCACCAGAAAGACAGGCACATATTTCTGTGAGAATATACTCATTTAATGAGTTAACACTAAGCATCTAACCTAGGAGGCCCCAGATGCCACACATCTGCCCTATTACAGCCCTATTGGTACAAACTTGCTTTATGACTTACGTCAATTTGCTTAGGGGCTGTCTTATGAATCAGGCAGGGTTCAGGACCAAGACAATGTACCCAAAAAGTACCAACCAAGAAGAGCCTCTGAAAGGCCATGTTAGCCAGGAATAGGGCAGTTCCTCCTTTGCTCACTCCTGGGAGTAGACTTGTTAGCTGGCCTATATCATCACTGAGGTGTTATCTCAGTAGTCCAGATGGTAACAAGTATTTTGGAGAGCAAGGTGGAGGGTGGTGCCCAGGTTTGATTCATTTCTGCTCTTCCCATTTTGAGAACAAAGATATGTTCTCTCTGCCTCTGCGCTACTACTCAGGAAGACTAAGATGGGGTTGTTTAGTCCATGGCACAACCCAGCCCTTAACCCTACCTTCCTAGCCAGCCATGCCTCAGCATTGCTAAGCAAATGACCCAATCCATGACATTAAGAAAGAAATTGCTTCTGTCTCCATTCTGTCACCAAAATGAAAATATTAATAGCTACTTACTTAATAATTATGAATTAGATAATGTTTGTACAGTGCTTACCTACCAAGAAGAGCTAGGAAGTGTTAAGGGTTTTTAAAAAAATGTAAATTGGAAAATTGCATTAAATTTAACTCCTATGAAAACAATAAGCCTTTTATGCTTGTACAATGACTTTTTATTCTTCAGCGGTGTTGCTGTTGTTGAGCTTTTCCATTTCCTTCATAAATGCTAACTGTCTGATGAGAAGGCTATTTACTATGAGGGCTGGTGGTACATTATCTTTATCTCAGAAAGGTCTTGGGGGGAAGGAGAGGCAGTCGTATGCCCTCTGATAATAGCAAAGCCCAAAGTAAGGAATATAATTACACATGTATTTTTGTTATCCTTTTGCCTGAGGGCATAGACAATATTTTGGATCTAGCTGTCTTGTTTTCATGTCAAAGAGAAACAGATGATGCTAGTCTTTCTTTGGTGCCCTCCTCTTTATTTACAAAGACTGCACGGGAAGTGCTATTTCCATGAAAGCAGCAGAAGCAAAACAGAATCAATCACCATGTTCAGAGATCCCTAAGTCTGCCTTCCCAAAGGGGTTTGTGCTAAATATCACTGCTCCCATTTCCTTTGATGGAGATTCTTGCTATTTTGTTTTCCTTATCCGTTCTGGTTTTCCCCTCACACAACCATTCTGGAGAGCAATTCCCAAAACTTTGCCTTTGCCACCTGCCTCAGGGAACCCTCCTCAGACCCGCAGCTCCATTGCTGCCTGGATGCCTGATGAGCAGTGATTTCCTGGGACATCTTATCATGACATAAAGATCTACTTAACTGCTCCATCTGATTAGCTCAAAACCCCAGGATATGGTACGGTTCCCTGTAAGCAGGTACGTAAGTCTAACCAAAGACCTGGTTCACAGCAACCATAATAAGCTTTCAGCATAAAAGGAGAACTCCAGGAAAGAAGAGAAAGGCTACGAGTTTCAAAGTACCAAGTTTACAGCTAGAACAAGAGTCAGATGGTGTCTGTTGTGCTCTGAGACTTTGTCATCTTGTTTTATTTTATCTCACGGCAGTTGCAATTGTCCTTTGATTCTGATAGGCTATTGTGCAATTTTCCCATGAATTCTATTTGGATTTATATAAAGGGTTTCATTGGACCAGATTTCTTATGTGTGTTAAAGTGTTCCTTGGTCCTGCTGTTATTTATGTATTTCTTCCCTAGGTTTTTTAAGTACCTGACAAGAGGACTCCAGGTACTGTTAACTGTCCTTTAAGATACTTCTTTGACAGAAATGCCAGTTCCAATCAGATCAAACAACCGAATGGTGAAATCAACCTTGTACATGTTCCCCATTTCGACCCTGTCCAGTGCTGCTCTCCTCATGAACCCCTGTGCTCATCTCCTGAGGATGAGGGCAATTTCTTTAAGACCTGCAGGAAAACAGCACCAGACACCCATGCTTTCACATTTCAAAATGCTCCACCACAGGCACTGCTGCTGGCTACAGCTGTTGCAATGGCAAGGACAGCAGGAGAATATAGAGGGTGCAGTTGTAATGTGTAATTTCCTTTGGCACCCTACGCTTTCTTGCTATTCTTTTCAAAGCTAGGGCATTTAACACAACATATCCACTTTGTACAATGCTGGCAAGAAATCTCCGTATTCGACAGTTGTTACTGGTCATCAGTTCTGAGCCAGCTGCTGGCAGAAGATTTTGAGGATAGAAGAGAGTGGTTCTATATTAATAAGGGATTTTAGTAATGAAATTCAACTACCAAAAGTGCAGTCACTACCAGTGATAGGAAGCAACACTTCCCACTGCTCCCCAGCCATTCTGCTCCATCACAGCTGCCAGTGCAAAATAATCTTCAGAAATACCAGTGAAAGCAGGGAATTAAGGAGGCGTATATAGCATTTATAGCCACAGACTCTCCACAGGAGACAAACCAGGCCAGGAGACTTGTCAGAGGCAGGAGATGGGGCAGCCCTTTGCTACTGTAAGTCCAGAGGAACTGCTGGATCAGGGTGCAAATTAGAACATCTTCAGGCTGGAAATCAAACCAGCCTTGAACGGCCTTTACATATAAACACCTTCTTAGCATTAGCTAGGGCATGAATAAGACCGATGCCCGTAAAGAGGAGAGCCTCTCAGCTGGGTCAAAGTCCTGCCTGCCACATCTGGTGTTTCATCAGAGAAACAACTCTAATCCACTAACTCTGAACTCATCACGTGTAAGGGTTGCCATGGGGACATGCTGAGATTGTGCCATTTTAACATTCCTCTTCCAGATTCCTCAATAGAGTGACTGTAGGCTTCTAGGCAATAAATTTGCATATAAAAATGTGAATATACAAACCAACCCATCAAGCAACTTCAAAGCTGCAATATAGCCCCATCCTGGCAGACTTGAATATTAGCTGCTATTTGCACAGTAGCTGTGAGAGCATTCACTGTCCCCAGACTCCTCTCTGCCATGAATGCAAAAAGGAAAAATGTTTGGGTGAATGGCTTATAAACACAGCTCTCTTTCACAGTGGGCCAAGACAGGGAAGGAGGGAGCTGTGAAATGTTTAAGAGAAGCTTCTGAACATCATCCTTAAAGCTCTTCCTGTGCTTTACTTATGACACCTTTTCAGCAGACTCAAATTCCTTAGTCTATAGTAAGATGACAAAAATGACATAAAGAGCAG
>NW_008824808.1:3785045-3797063 GCF_000699105.1 Pygoscelis adeliae
AACAGGTGGGAGGAAGGGGAGACAAGCCTGAGAGCTTACCCAGAAATGCTTGTGGCTTCTCAGTATTCAGCCTTTTTTCCTTGCCAGGCTTTATCTGGGAGAGGATTTTGAAAAAAAAAAGGAGATCAGGGCGTAGGAAATGAGGCAGAAGGGAGAGAAAGATAGCAAAGAGGCAAGGAAAAGGGAGAAGAGTGCTGCAGTTAACATCAGCTGATGCAGCATATGATCCATGTCCTGTGACAGGAATAGGGCTGAGTGACAGTACAGCAAGTGGCTCTCCCCTGGCACCCATGTCACTGCCAGGACTCCAGGTATAAAGAATGGAGGAGTCTTCTCGGGAAAATTAATAATACCACTGGAGTCAGTGAAATTTCTCCAGGGATACTGTAAGGCAAAACGGTGCCTGATGAGGATGTCCTAGCTGAGTGGAAAATGGTCTGTGTTGATCCTCAAGCCCAGAAACAGAGGGTATGTTCACACGGCAGGCTGTGCTGTGGCACGGAGCTAGCACAAGCTCAAATCTTCATGGCAGCTTTCAGTGCCCTGCACCTGCCCTCCAGCACGAAGTCTTGGACTCTCCATGCTGTCCTAGCCTTGAAGCATGGATGGCAGCCTCTTGAGAACATCTCTGAAGGGAAGCCTTATGCATGTCCCCCTTCCCACCGCTACCCAGTGCCCTCTGACCCACGGCCACTCTGGAGATGCCCGCCCTGAGTTATGCATTGAGGTAGTTCTGCTGGCAGCAGAAGCTGTTGTAAACCTCCTTTAAGTCTAGGGGTCAAGGCAGGGTGACTTTAGGAAATGCTTTCTGACTGTCTTTCTTCCCAAGGCATGGTTCTGAGAATGAAATTGAGAAAAACCTCCAAGCCAGACAGAAGCAGGATATATAACTATGCTACTTCATGCATCCTGCTTATCAGCACTCCGATAATGTAATCTTGTAGATCCACTTCAATTTTTAATATGTAGATATTTTTAAACAGGTATTTAAGTTGTTAAGGTGAGCCTGAATCAGGTGAATAAATATTTGTCAGGCTTTTGATGGTTGAATGGGATTAGAATGCAAAATGTTCTTGATAAATTGGAGAAGCTTCCTGGAAAAAAGTCAAGATGGTTCTCAGCAGGGATGAGTGCAGTGTACTCCACCCAGACAGGCTGTCCTGGTTTCAGCTGGGATAGAGTTAATTTCCTTCCTAGTAGCTGGTACAGTGCTGTGTTTTGGATTTAGGATGAGAACAATGTTGATAACACACCAATGTTTTAGTTGTGGCTAAGCAGTGCTTACACTAGTCAAGGACTTTTCAGCCTCTCATGCTCTACCAACTGAGAAAGCTGGAGATGCACAAGAAGCTGGGAGGGGACACAGCCAGGACAGCTGACCCAAACTGGCCAAAGGGACATTCCATACCATATGACATCATGCTCAGTACATAAACTGGGGGAAAGCTGGCCGGGGGGACCTCTGCTCGGGGACTGGCTGGGCATCGGTTGGCGGGTGGTGAGCAATTGCATTGTGCATCACTTGCTTTGTATATTCTTTTATTATTATTATTGTTATTACTATTTTATTTTATTTCAATCATTCCCCCATCCCACTGGGGTGGGGGGAGAGTGAGCGAGCAGCTGTGTGGTGCTCAGTTGCCGGCTGAGGTTAAACCACAACACAGGCACAGTCAACTAAGCAAATAAGTATACACCGAGTTGGACGGCAAGTTCTAGAATAACATCTAATAATTACAATGGATGATAATGTTTGCATGAGTCAGTGCTATTGGGAAGGGAAAACATCACACTGGATTATAAAAAGAGGAGTAAAACCTGAAAGACACTCTACTGGTAAGACTTCAGCTGGAGTAGTATGTCCAGTTTTGGGTAAAACACTTCAAGAATGATCTGGAGCAGCTGGAGAGTATGAAAAAGAACATCAGAATATCAGAAGGCTAAGAAACACCACCAGTGAATAGTGGTTGAGCTAATTTGTGCTTATCTCAAAGGAAGCCTTAAAATACATACAAGGCAATTGCAAAGGGGAAGGGAGCAACTTGTTATTGCCTGTTTGGATAAGAGATAATAGGCCTAAATTGCAACAAAGAAGATTCAGAGGCAAAATTAGGAACTATTCTATGTCACTAAGGATAATGAAGCATAGTAATAGATATGATCAATCTCCATCACTGGAGCCTTTGACTAGGAATTATGAAGTCTTTTGGAGGGTGGGATAGGAAGGGAAGACATGTAAATAGGTTTGATATGATTTTAAGCCTAGATAATACTCATCAGTGTATTTTATTGGGCAATAATTCTCTCTAAAAGGTTCTTCATTTTGTTTTTATGCAGAAATATGACATAGAAAAATGAAGAAACCAGAGACTGGAGGTTTTCAGCTCAAGTGTAGGTTGGTGCCTATAGGTGTTGTATGAAGACAAAAGAGGAGCAATTACTGCTAGCTGAGTCTTGCCACTCTCTAGGGGAACCATGTAACAGTGCAATTACAGCAAGGAGTGAAATACCAGCATGACCTGAACAGGCTCATTATCAATAAAATCTCAAAATGGCAACATCAATTAATAAAATGCACCATGCAGTATGAAATTCTAGCGTGAATTTAACCTAGCTAGAGGGTGGAAATAGAAAGTAAGTCAGGTTCTTTGATTCACTTTGTCCGAGGAGCCAACATAATCTTTTGACATATGATAAAGCAAAGACTCCACCATTTGAAAAAATTTTTACTGTCCTGTGTGTGTGGTATGTTTCTTAAGATATTGGGTTGGCTCAGGTAATAAAGTAAGTCAACAGATGAATTCATATTAAAGCAACTCCCTTATCAATCAGAATTAATCCTCCACATCCAACATTTGCAGCTAAGGTGTACAAAGAGGTAGTGTGATATGGCAATGAGAAAACTCACTGGCTGGAGCTAAAAATACCATAACCCACACTTGAAAGTTAGCTCTGAGGTGAACACATTACCCTTTTAATGAAGTGAGAGGTATATATTTGACTATCAAACATTACATTGAGTATTTGGTACTGAAGAAAATCCAGATGTTACTAATAATACATATTTTTTCTCCATGAACTCTAGTACTACATAGGTATAAAGGATAAAAGTCAGTACAGTGAAAAGATTCCTACTAGCTCCAGTGCCTAACAGCATCAAAGGCCAGATCAGTGAAACAGCACTAATTCATGCTAGATACAGCAGCTGGGATCAAGACTTCAGCATGCCAAACTGAGTTCTGGTTTAGAGATCATGAATCAAGGAACGACAGTACAAGCAGTGTCCGTAATGCCTCACTGAGCTTTCCAGGGTTTACAAGTCAGCTTGATCTAGTAGGGGAAATACATCATGGCTTTATCCACAGAAGTAAAAACACCAGTGTACAGTTAGCTGCCCTCCCAGCTACCTTAGCAAGGGAAATCAGTTGCATCCATGTGCCCTTTCAGTGTTTCCCAATAGCATATCATGTTAGACCACATAGGCACCAAGCAACATATTTGCTCAACAACAATTTGCTCAAGACCAAAGCACTGTGCTGATGGCAGAAGGGCTGAGCTGCTGTGCACGACACCACTGGGTAGCAGTAGCATGCATGACTCCTGAACACAAGCCTATGCAGGGTGGTACACCCTGGTTAAGCATCGTTCGGCTTGTGATCCCTGCGGAGCAGATATTCCCATTTCTTCAGCGACTTGCTTTGTGCAGCAGCTTTAGCAAGGGAAGTCCAGGCAGCTGCAGTGCTGCCAGCTCTCACGATACATCGTGCTTTCATAGTCACCAAGCTGCTGCAAATTGATTCTTGTTTCCTCTTTTTAACATAAAATGCAATTTATCTCTCAGAGGAGAAGATTTGTGAAAAAGAAGAGAATGGTTCCAAAATTAACTTTGGTCACAGAAAGCAAAATTTCAATTTGCAGTTCAAAGCTACCCATTAGTGAATGGTACTCAGAGGAGGAAAAGCATGCAGCAGTCTGAAAGGAGTCCAGAATTCAAATAAAATGTTTCCAGGTAAGCTAGCCAAATTTATCATAATTACTCTTGGGTGAGCAGACCAAAGCCTATAATTTGGGGACAGCATCCTACAGCTATTATGTGTGTAATCGGGTAAGTACTGTAGGACTGGAAGAAGACTCACTCTTCAATAAGTGCCATATATAAATAAATAAATAATCAGGCAAAACATTGTGGCTTTTTTTTTAGAAAACACTTTTTTTTTCCCATCCAGAGAGACGATTTCATTGAAATTCAGACATGCAGAAGCTCCATTATCAACAGCAGCAATGCTGCCTTTTAAGAGCCCTTTTAGAAAATACTTGTGTGTCCTAGATGTGTAAAATACATTTTCAAAAGCAATTTATGCCCTTGGGAATTGGCTGCCTAATACCTTTGAGGATTTGGGGTTTAAGGCCAGATTTTTGAAGCCTCAGAACTTAGGTCATATTTTTAAAGGTAAAACTCCAACACCAATCACTGAAACAGTTTTTAAAGTTCTACATTTCATTTCCTAAATCACTTCTGTCTCCTCAAAGAGTTGCACAATACTGAAGTTCAGGTTATGGGCAGACACATTACTTCAAGGAAATAATCAGCTGAGGTTTCCCCTGCGGGGAGGGAGCCCTCAGCTCTCCTCCCACCAGAGCTGGCAGGGGCCGGTTCGCACTACGGGCAGTAGGCAACTGCCTCTGGCCCCGACCGCCGGTGAGGAGGACACAGGCTTGCCCCCGCAGCATGCCAGAGCCCCAGGAAGCCATGCTGCGGTTCTCCTGTTAATTGTAATTCGGCCCTACCGATATACCGTCAATGCATCTTTTCAGCTCCACGGACATATTGCTAACACACAAAACTCCTCTGCTTCTCCCCCAAATGGGTTATCAGGGAGGAAATTGCATGAGAAGAGACAGCCGCAGCACACAGAAGAGCAGCCCGTGTCTTCTCATGGGCAGTTTTTGCTCCCTCATCCTGTTGTACAGACCATGACACATGCGTATCAACGGTGAATCCACGGCGCTGAGTCCCATGAAGTAAAGAAACGCACATGCTAGATGGCAGCACAGAGAGTCCTTCCTTACAGCATGTCCTTCTGACATAGGGAACAACCGTACCGCAGCAGAGGGAGCACGCCTGGACCGCTGTCGTAGTTAAAGCTTTACTTTGTGCTTACCAAAAACCCAATCAACAGAAATCTACAGTCACTGTTGAAAATGAAATTACATTTGAAGGAGTAATATAAATGTAGGCTACCCACTTGGCCATGGCAAATTTATTTTATTCAGATTGTCCAGTTTTGCAAGGAGGTTTTATTGGATTACCTAGTTTCACAGAATTTGTCCCATTTAATTTTGTTATAAATATTAAGAAAGCTGGTACTTAAAGTCCTGAGGCCAGGACAATGGGAGTTTTCATTTGATCATCCGGCTTTGATGAACACTGAGTAGTTCCATTTTCATACTGCAGTGATAACACTTCAGCCAGCATTATAACCAGGAGAGCTGATTGGCAAGCATTTAAAATGAAGGATTATCTTGTGTGGTTGAGGCAGAGGAGCAGGACTCTGGAGACCTGAATTCTGTTCTTGGATCAGTCACACAAACCTTGCATGACACCGGGCAAGTCAGTCAATAGCTCTGTGTCTCTGTTCTTCAGCAAAAATTGAGGGGAGGAATAGTTTTTTCCTTTCACTTTTCCTCTCTGTTAACCGCACAGACGGCCAGCTTTGCAAATTGTTTCTTATTGATTGGTATAGTAAGCACCTGATTTCTGTTGTGCCCTTCAGTGTTGCCAAAATACAAAACAAAAAATCTTTTTACATTTTCAGGATCTGTTTTTACATGAATACTGAACAGTGACCAAGTTCTCTTCTATTTACATTTGGCTTAGGGATTTCATCACCATTTTTCATTATTATAATTTGCTAATACTTACCTGGCAATGGTTGTAAGCCTCAGAAAACACCTGAGAAAATGATTTTACAAACATGATCTGTAAAAATGAACTGTACATGTGTGCGTGTGAGAGGCTGTTTTTATGGATCAAAGTAATAGTAGTAGTTTTCCTGCAGCCATGATGGTCAAAGGATGTAAGTAAAGCAAGTTTTCTAGAGAGGTAATATCTATTACTAGCACAGCTACATGAACTAGACAGCACAGGTAGGGTGCCAAATATGCAAGCCTTAGTTCAAGTATACGCAGGTACACAAAGTGCTCAGGTTAGGAATTCTGAAGTACCTATGGAAAATCCAGAGGTCCAGCCTTCTGCTCTCCTGCCCTCTTCTCCCTCCACAAAAAGTGACAACATCTGTGCTGAAATACCAGCAAACGGGCAGATACCAGCCCCCTTCACACGTTGCATCTGTGCACGTAACAGTAATGTATGAACAGCTATTACACTGGTCAGAAGAAGAGTTTGTTCTCATTTTCCCATCCCCACACCACAGCTGACAGCTCAGCACTTGAGCTGCAGTGATAGACCTTGACTGCGCCACGGTTTCCTTTCAACTTTGCTTATACAAGACGCTGATTATTTGGACAGCTCAACATCAGAGAGGAATAATTTACTGCTGTGCTCCTCACTGTACTGTATCAGTCTTCCTTTAGCTGCAGCTTATGCTACTGAATAGAAAATCTATTCTTATTTTAATTTTCTGCATGCTTACAGGAAAGAATCATTGTTGCAGTTATGATATAATAAACACCAACTTGGACCTGTGCCAGGTTAATAGATGGGTACCAGGCATAACAGCAGGAGAGGCATAAGAACTTCTATTTTTCAGTTGTAGAAAAAAAGCTTAATACAGCAGGACATCAAACAACATGTTCACTTGTTCCTAGTTTGCTTGTAATGAAATAACCCAACTACAGATTTGCATCTGGAGTCACACAAGTGCTCAGGTTATCCTACCTGTCATTGCACACCTGGCCGCTGTTAGGAGGAGACATCACAGCCCATTTGCTGTTCCTTCCAACAGTATTTCAGAGGAGCAAGCCATCTACAGAGTGTTTTACTAATGGAAAAGAAACCAAGCCATTACTAATTGGTGTGAACCTGTGGCCACTATTCATGGTTAGATTTCAGCCTAATTTGACAATGACCTTTTGCCTAATGTTGTTAATTTTGCTTCCTGTAGTTTTTCATTAAAGGAAGATAATGAAGATACAAGCTCCTTGGTGTAAATGATTAAAGATTCTGACTAGCAATGCGATAGCAAAAGGTAGATCCTTACTCTCCCATTTTTTTCTTGTTCATATTTTGACGTACACTTAAAAATCCACATTTTTGAAAGTGGAAGACTCAGTGGCTTGCAAAAATAAAAAGTCTTCGTAAGACACCATACTGTGTTTCGTGAGAAGCCCCTGTTGTATCGCCACTGGTGAAATTCAGAAAAAGTAGTCTATAACAAAAAGATTTCTGAACGAAGACAGCATGTGCAAACAGAATGGCACTGTGTCTGAAAAGCCCATGCTGTCAGCCGGGATCGAACTGCCCCAGCAGTGCTGGGCAATGCACAAGATCTTCAGTCACGAGAACGCTCCAAGAAGATCTTCGCTACTAGCTTTTTGTAACGCTATTGCTGAAACAGAGGGTGTAGGGTGTATTGCTTATTAAGGCTTCATTTGTGTGCGCCCTTTAATGCATTGCAGTCTAGCCTGCTGTTCAAGCAAATGCGTTTCACAGGAGTGCCTTATAAGCAATCTGTACACGTATCAGATGGGGAAATTGCAATGGTTTTGAAACTGAAGCAGTTTCATGCTGCATTATCGCTGTCAGGTATGCTTTAAAGACCAGATCTTTCTTTGGCAATGCCAGAAAAAGTGAGTTTTCTCACAGTCTTCACTTGGAAACAGTGAGTTATTGGAGCCTCTGCTTCTCTTTTGAGCAGGATCAGCTTTTGTCTATTTTCTAGACTAGGAAATACTTTTTCTGTGCTTCCCCAAGAGCTATGTTGCTCCTCAGTAAAGCAGCAAGGGGTTTGGATTGGCTGGCCAATTTGACTAGAACTGTTGGTGCTGAACTGAAATGTTTCAGCTGTCCAAATGGTTTGCTCACTCTATCTAACTCCTTCTAAAGGTAAAAACCTAAACTGAAAATAATAACCCCAAAAAAGAGAAAATGGCAAAACTGATTAATGTAGTTACCAGTTTAATAAAATGTAGTTACCAGTTTAATAAAAAAAAAAAAAAAATTGTTATTTCAGAATTCTGGTCGCCTATAGCAACTGTACGAGTACCTCGGATACCCTACTGTGAGTGAAATGGGCTAACCTGAGCATGCTGCAAGAAATAAATGAATAAAACTTGAATAGTAACCTTAAGCTGTCCTCCAACATGCTAAAGTTCCCATTCCAAACTCATTTGTAAACAGCTCATATCTGTAAGGCAATTTTATTGAATAATTGCAATCATAAAATTCTTAAATACTTACAGGAAAACAACTGATGTAGGGATCATTGACACTTCCAATTTTGCCAGTAACCTGGATATTGCCTTGAAATTTAGCAAAACCACAATAGGTTAGAAGTAGCTGAAGATCTGCAAATAGGGCATGAAGATACAGCTTTGTCCTTTGAGAACTGTGTTAAATGACAAAGGTGAGTTAGTATTCAAATGCACACCATAAAACCATTCAGGGTGTGGACTGCAGAAGCATTTTGAGTGTCCTAACTACTCCCACTGCAGCAAGCAATAACACTGACAAATTTGGAGCAAAATTTCAGCGGTTGTCTGGACCTTGCCTACACTATTCCTATGGCCCATTATTGATTTTGTGGGTTTTGATTTCTGTATGGAAGGTCTTAAGTTCACGATAGGATATTGGAGAGTGTTTTGTGTCTTCTGTTGCCTACAGGGTCACCATAGGGTACGTGTCTGTTACATGGTCGTCAGTGAAGAAAGAAACTGGACCCCCTGACACAGCACGTATTTCCAGCCCTGTGTTCCTAGATACCTAGGGCAATGCCAATATTTTTTAAAATCCTCTCCACAGATGTTATGAACAGAAAGTAATAAACAACACAGATGTCTCTGATTTCTTAAATATTGTGCGGGCAAAATGCTAGACCTTCCTTCCTTCACACCCTACTTAGGCAATGCTTTTGCTGAAATCCGTGGCAGTTTTGACTGAATAAGGGCAGGAGGATTTGATCCCATGATTATAATATAAAAATCTGAATTCCGAACAAGATGTATGCCAAGAAAACTCACAGAAATCCCTTGTATGAGGGGTTTATCATCTTTTTTGTAAAGGAAGAACAACATGGCAGAGAAACAGACTGTCAGATACTTTCACAGTCAGTGTTTTCAGTACAACAAATATTCATTTTATACAATGGAGTACAAAGCTATGAATCATCTTGCATATGAAGTGCAAAATCAAGAAAAAGTCATTAATGTAGACAGTTACATGTTGTAATCTCAACCTTCTACCAGTTCTATTCAGATTCACTACTGGAACAAACTCCCAGGTTAGGTTTCATCTTTGATGGTCTATTTTTTTTTAGTGTACAAGGAATTTCTAGTTAAATAACAACTCCATTATGGGTTTATTAGCTATGATTTCTTTATTTCTGTCTGACTTCAAGTATTACAGCAGTTACAAGCCACACAAAGCAAGAATGAAGGCATTGCAAAGCTCAGTGCTCCATCTGCTCCATTGCCTTATCACCAGTAACTAGTAGTTGCTGTGACAGGGAAAGGCACAAGAAACCCTGATTCCTGAAAAACTGGAGAAAGATTCTCTCAGTTTTGATGGAGACAAAGCAATAAAGCTATTTTGTAGGCCGCATTGGCTATCAGGACATGATGCTTAGGGACATGGTTTAGTGGGCATGGTGGTGTTGGGTTGACAGTTGGACTCAATGATCTTGGAGGTCTTTTCCAACCTTAATGATTCTATGATTCTATGATCAGGTGGAAGCAAGTGACAAAGGCCACAATCAAGACAGGTCAAGATGAGGAACTGAAAAAAGTCAAAAAGACATCAGTTCAAAGGGTAAGATGGATGGGAATGTGGTCTAGGATCATCAAAACAGGAGTCAGAACAACAGGGTAGGCTCCAGGAAATGAATGGGCAGAACAAAAACAGGATCATGCAAGTAAAGACTTTGTGTGCACTGCCACTTAATTGGTGTCTAGCAGTGAGATCCAGACCCGGACAGAGTAACCCCCAAGTAGCTGCTGCCTACGGGGCATTTCAATTCCTGCAACCTCATACATTCTCACCCTCTAGAGAGGCTGGTCTGTAACCAAAAGCCTCATGAAACTCTTAATATTTTTTTCCTCTGCCACCCTCCTTTTTTGTTTTTGGTTTGTTTTTTTTTAAAGTCCTAGAATTCTCCCTAGCATTTCCTATAGGAAAATAGCATGCGGAGAGGGTTTTTTTTCTTAAAAGGAAATCATCTTGCTGACATCTTGACATTTAAAGTGAGCCATCTGACCACAAAGCATTAGAGGACCCCACAGTGGGAGGCAGAGGAGAAGAGCTCTCTGCTCCTCTCCTGCAGTGGCACCAAAGCTGGGCTGCTGGTCCCACGTTGTCTCCCCAGTAACGTGCGTAAGGCCACCACATACGCACTCAAAGACGTAAGACAGCAGACTCTCTGAAACTTCTCAGACGGGTAACACACACATAGATCTCATGGCTGTGACAGAGGCAGCTGTTTTTAAAATCAGGATTATAATCCAAATGCAACTTTTAGGATGAAATCTTGCTTTTCTATTGATCGCAGCATTAAAGCTTCAGTCAAGCATAAGACGCGGACAGCAGTGTGTGTTCCTGAGACTGCTGAAATCTTTGCAGGGGATGGGCTACACAGAGGTGCAGGAGGTGCCAAATCAGCATTAGAATTTTAATCTTTAATTACTAAGGAAAGACAAATAAATAATAGTAAATTTTTCTTCTCTGTGCATGGGTGTGCTCACATACACGTTTCCCTTCTGGTGAGTAAATATCACACCCTGACTTTGGACCATCATTTGCCATATGATGTGTGAGAACATTTTGTTGCTCTCTTTTAGGATTTTTTCCTATTTGGAAGAAAATGGAGGTTAGCTGTGAGCAGTGCAGCACTGCTGACAAATCTGCTAAGCCAAGTGCTTTGTTCCTCATGAGCAAATAAGATGAAGTAAGCTGTGCAGAGTGAGTGCTGCAGGCTGAGGCCCTGAATAGATGGCTGATAAGAACACTATTCATTTGAGCTTTTGGAGGCATTTCTATCAGGGGCTGCCCCTGTGATTCATTGCTTATCCTCTAATCTCTCTCACCTGCAAGTCACCAATCCATCTGGCTGGCAGCAAACTGAGGCGTAAATCTCATAAGTAGCCTGGCTTTTGCATTCCCTGGTTTGCCCTGAAGTTGAAGATGCTTTAAAACACATTTTTAAAGCATTTTGGAAAGGACTAAATATGACATACTAAATAATCAATGGAAGATGTAAAAAAAAAAACCCAACAAAACCCACCAAACTTTTTTCTTCCTTTTTTTTTTTAATTTAGAAAATATAGTTAAAAGCTCCTGTTAAGTTTAGTGTAAACCATGTGAGAAAATCTTTTTTTGTCATAGGCATGCTAAGCATCAGCCAGAAGTAAAGCTAATGGACTGGGAAGAGTAGCTATGGAGATTTCCATCTCTAGAAAGGCAGTGTCAAGAATTAAGGCCTATTGTTATGGGTAGAGCTAACCAGAGATTGTCTCATAAAGCATAATTTTGTATGTTTATTTGTAAGGTATTCCCCAAAACTAGAAAGTTTCTAGAGAACCACTCAGTTTTGATGAATTTTGACAATGGTGGGCAGGTTTTCTTACTGCCTATTAGTTCACTCGAATGGTGCTCAAGGCTTGGCACAGGAACCATGGGGACTGTGGATTTCATGGGTTTCTCCAGGCTCTCTGGCAACTCTGCGTTGCTCAAGGGCTGCCTCATCTGGAAGCTCTGAAAGCCTGACTGGAAGCAGCGCGTTTGCTTTAGGAAAGCTTCACAGGTCTCCTGTGCTTCTGCCAAGGGTGAGCACCACAGGCTTCCTGCTG
>NW_008824808.1:3797073-3809641 GCF_000699105.1 Pygoscelis adeliae
CTCATTCCACCCAGAAACTACCAGCGGGAAATAGGTCATCGGGCAGTTCGTGTTTGAGAGTTTCCAAAACCACAGCTTTTGCATGTCAGCACGTCCCACAGATTGGGGACTTGGCGATTCAGCCAGGCTGCCTGGTGAGCTGCCACATTTTCTGATCTTCAGGCAAATCTGTCACACCTAAAGGGAGCCCATCTGTATACGCTGATCATCGCAAAACAACATTTAACAAACTAACTACTATTCTTGCAACACAGAAGATCCTACTTCATTACAAATCAGAGCCAGAAGCCTAACAGAACAAACATTCTTGGTGAAGAATCTTATCATTTCAGTTTGTGAAATGTTACACAGCAAAGTAATGATCATGGCCTTCCTTGAAGGACAGTTAGGTAACACATTCATTAAAGCTTAGTTGAAGGAGCCTCTCAGACATCAAAGGCTTAATCTGCAGGATTCAATGATTCTTGCAAAAGTGACGTTCAAGACCTCTGGATATTTTTAAATATCATGTTTACTGTTTTTCCTCACAGAAAAGGAAGAAAATGTATGCAACAGTACCCATTACTGCTTCACTACATCTCCTTTTCAGTGATCTCAAGTTAAAAATGCACATATTCATACAAAACCCCCGTGAAACTATGTACACAGATTGAACAAGTGGAAAAAAATGATAAACAACTATACTGAAGTGTGTGGCCAACACCTGACACTACAGCAAGGATTTTCTGTAAAATTCAAAGACCTGTGAGACTGCACACCTCAGCTCTTTTCAAAGGAACCTAATGTCATTAGGTGCCGACTTCACTGATCCTCTTCCTATGGCTTTCATCTACTGCTGCCTGAGTAGCAGCAAAAGAACTCGTTTTTTCCTCTGAAATAGCTCATTTTCTACTGAAACTTAAAAGACTGCATATGGTATGGGATTGATAACGCACATTTGGCAGTGAATAGGTCTTCCACTGCTGGCAATGCTGTGGGAATACTGTATAGGTACGGCAAATGTAATTTATCAATAGGGATATCCACTTGTCATAGGAAAAGGGTATGAGCACACATGTGAGGGAGAGGACTGCGAGCTAGTTCGGCTCTCCCACTACCTTATTGTCCTCCCCCTGCCACATAGCCAGGGCAGCACAAAGGAGTGTGCAGGGAGAGAGACGCCCACCCCACCGCCAGTTCTACCTTCTCCCTCTAACCAGTCAGACGGTGAAGGCAAAAAGCTTTGTTAACTTTTTCTCTCTTTCTCATATTCAGGGGAAGAAAGAGGATCAAATGGTGAAAGGGTGGCCTCTTTCCAGCTTGCCAAGGACTGTGGGTGCAGGAGCTATCCCAGGCCATCACTTGTCAGCCCTTTGTGCCTGATAACAGTAGGATTTATGAACGAAACCCTTAGAGGAGAAACCCAGAGGGACTATGTCTGTTATTCAACAATATTTTTCAGAGAACAAAGAGATTTTTTAAAATAGAACAATCTGTATATGCCACAGCACCAAACACAGATGGCATAAGGGGACTCAATAGCTAGCAGTCTAATGAGGTCCCTGATTGTTATTGGACTGATTAGGTTATTAGGGACAGGAGTGTCCTGGTAGCTCCATCAGTGCCACTCACACTGGGGAACGGAACAGAAAAAGGAGGAAAAATGAATGGGAATAAGAGAATGAGAACATAGCCAGGGGCCTAGAAAAAGACCTTTAACAACATGGTCATTATATTAAAAATCTAGAAGCTGCTTTAGGCAGCAATTCAACAACTCATAATAGCAAAAAAAAGTAATATAAAAGAAAGATAAAGCCTTTTGAACAACACAAGTCTTTTCTTTCGATTCCTTGAGTGGACAAAAGAATGTCTATCTGGTAGCTTTCCTGCTAGCTGGAATCATATCCTTACCTTGCAATACACAGTTTATTGCAGTTCAATTTTTCCCAGAAAATATGAGACGGACCAGTATCCCACCTATTCTCGGTGCAGCAAAAACACAAAGCAAAGAAATACTGTTGCTCCACAGTGTTAATAATCTGAGGAGATAAGATAAAGGGTGGGAGAAAAGAATTGTCATTTATGGGAGAGAAAAGAGGGAGGGAGCATACGTCTAGCTGCAGACGTGACTGCAGGCGGTAGGTGTATGTACTATTCTGTCTGGTGCTACTCAGGGAGAGAGCCGTGAATCCGTACCTTTGATTAGCCCAGCTTAACAAAGACACAAAATGCTGAAAGAAAATAAAACCTTCCTGAGATCACACATGCAAGACTGGAGTTTATCCTCCACAGAAATACTAAAAGTAAAATGAAATGCCTTGGAGCACACCGCACTAGCTTGGGAAAAAAACACACAAATGGAATCTAAGAGTTAATCTGGAAATGATTTTTCTATGCAGATTTGTTTTTCACTGGAAGACACTTCAGCATTTTTTAAAATCTGTTTTAGCTACGCAGAAAACATCTAACAAACCAGAGGACTAATTTTTCATGTCCTGACCTGGGGGCACTTACCTCAAAAAACAAAG
Source organism: Pygoscelis adeliae (assembly GCF_000699105.1). Lineage (NCBI taxonomy): Eukaryota > Metazoa > Chordata > Aves > Sphenisciformes > Spheniscidae > Pygoscelis > Pygoscelis adeliae. Next base: position 3,799,581 of record NW_008824808.1, read on the forward strand.
TTCACAACCAATTTATCTTCACAGGTGCCTGAAAACATAGCATGCCTCAGCACTAGGATGCCTGCTGGGTCTTCCAGCAATGTGAGAGCTATCCAAGGCAAGAACGTTGTTTGCCAGAAATAACGCTCCAAGGAAGCTGGTTGCAGCTCTGTTAGTTTTCTCTAGGGTAATGCCAGCACTTCCTCCAAGGTACTATTGCTCACAGAATAGCTTGAGAGAAGCCCACATTGCAGAAATCACAACCACTACCCTCCAACAATACTGGTCAAAGAGCCCATAACCACTCTGTTTCTCTTGTCATCTTCCAGAATGTAATGCAGTAGTAATAACGTGCTCAAAGCACCACAGGCACTGCCATCATTGTATTGCAATGCTGACTACTTGTCTCACTAAAGCTGTCCCTACAGGACATTTCATTACCAGTACTGTTTTAAAGTAGTGGAATGAAAAACATATAGCACATGTTCTTCAGGGCCTTCAGGGTTTTTTCAGAATAAAATAAAGTTTGAAGAACCCTTGTCCTCTTGTATGCAAATACTCCTGTTAGGGTAAAGCAATAGTTTGTGTTGCAACACACAGAAAATGCATATGTGACTGTTAACCTGGTGAATAAGAGTAGGAAGGCTCTAAAGACAGAGAATAATACAGAGCAATAAAAGCTGTTGAGGAAGGTGGGAACCGAAATCCTGGCTGAGAAGATACAGGATATACAAATAAACTGAAGAAACACACTTCTGTTTCTTGTCAGAGTAGTCAAAACAGGACGAAGGAATAACCCCATCCTGTTTGAGATGCACTGAGTGCATTCTTATGCCAAACACCCATTCAACGTTAGCAGGATTCAGCCTCAGGCTGCGCACAGGGAATAAAGACAAAGAAAGGTACTGTTTAGATCATTTTCTGTATACATATTCTTTTTCAAAAGACAGAGCTTTTCGGTAGTTTCTTCCCACCTAACATTAGACATGTGCTTGAATAGCCTATGTTGGAAATATATTTGGTCCTAGCTTCCTTCATAGTCAAAGGACAGACATTGGCTTGCCCAGAGCATGGTTAAGCTCTGCAGACACCTATGGGGATTATCAAGGAAACCTAAACCAGGTATGGCTGCATCTCAAAGGCAAACGGAGACATTGGGCAGTGCGTGGCATGCCTGGTCATCCTCGCTATCCAGTTGAGAAGACCTGTTTGGTGGCTTATATTGGTTTCCAACCCATGTATCAATATGCCAGGAAACAGGGGAAGAGAGGGTGGTGCACGCCCAGGTCTTGCCTGAGCAAACAGGGATGAAGCCTGGTTTCTCCCTGACCCACAGACACATCCAACGCACCTAACCTGAATCTAGGGTAAGCACCAAAACTTAGGCAGCCAAAACTGAGCCTTTATGTCTAATCTGTATCTAGAGCAGCATCGCACCACTCCCACTGACACCCATTTCACCCGCCTTAGGTAAGGATCTGTACCTACAGCCGCATAAAGAGGCAGGGATTGAAGGGATTAGATGCGTACACAGTGGAAAAACCACAGTAAAATACATAAATAAAGTACATTGCCTTTCAAAATCTATTTTAAAACCTGTGTGGGTTTCCTCTGATCTTCTCTCCCTCTCACCTTTTTCCCCTGTTAGCACAATTGAATGAAGAATAAAAAAGCAACGCAAAATTTCAAACGTGTCATTTTAGCTGCCTGAAGCCCTTTTAACTTACCGTGTTTATGGTACAGCTAAAACAGAATCTGATAATGCCAGGCAGTCTATCATCGTAGGTTGCACCAAAGGATTAATTGACGGTTTATGCTGCAGAGTGCTATGCTATTCTTATAAACAAAAACCCGTTACCTCAGTTACTGAGCCTGTAAGTTTTTTACTTCAGTGATTTGCATTTTTCATACACTTTTAGTGACTAAGAAGAGGGGGTTGGAGCAAGCTTTAGGGGACTGTTATGCTGGAATCACTTATTCTACATTTCATGGCAGATTACTTATATCCTTCTTAAAAAAAAAAAAGAAAGTAGAGGTAAAACTGAAGAACAAAACCCAAATCAGTATCAATGCTGTGTTCAATGCTGTGTTCATTTTATTCTCCTCCATCTCTATTCCTTCATCCCACACAGACCTCCTGGCAGCCTTTCTTATCTGGATTCACAAAATAGGCTCCCTCTTATCACTTTCAATTTTTGCTTGAAGACTTGTTTTAGCTGCAGTGTCCACTATGTGTTAATCAACAAAGCCCATGGAAGGGAGAGCTTCTCTCCACTCTCATTGCAGCTTTTTTGCTTCTTCATGCAGAGCCTTAGCTTTTTCTCTTCCAGTTGATGAGCCTGAAAACTCTTAAAGATGGGATTTTCTTATTTTGGGAGCTTACACCGGGCTGAAAATACCACCATTAGTGAACAGACCCTAATTATGGAGGTTATCAGTGAATGCTATTCAGAAAACTGCTGAAATCTTGTTGAAAGGTAATTCTACATTCACAGTTATTAGGCAATAAGTTTGGAGAAGTCTGAACCATTTGTTGTTGCTTTTGCTGTGGTTGCTTGCTTCCTTATTTGATTGCAGATACAACTCAAACAAGAGAGAATAAACCCAGTAGGGTATTTGTACTTTTGCCTATGACAGACCCTGACTACAGAAAGTCAAACAAAAATGATTTTGTATGAGGAGTTATAAATCAATGCTATTGCCTGCATTTGAAAACATACAGTTCCATTTCATAACTTTTGATCTAGGACAAGTTTGTCAACTTTTGAGTAAATTTAATTTGATGCACACTTCAGGAGGGGGAGGGAAAAATACACAAAGCGCTCTGGATTTTGTAGTATTTCGGCCTCAACCCCTGCACCATTCTGTTCTTGTGCCTGGTTTGGGATAGTCACAGCCGAAGTAACACAACTTAACACAGAAAGCTTAGTGTATGAAGGTGTTTTCAAGAAATGAGAGAGCAATCCACAGGATTCTGTAGTAACCTGCCAAAGTCCTGATGTGGGGAGACCCACACACTAGCTTACAGGATAGGAGAGTGTGATCTGCTGCCAGGCTGGCTGGAGTATCCTGGGAAAGCTGCGCCAGCTCAAGCCAGGCTGGACACAAGGAGCAAGCTTCTCCCTTCCTCCAAGCCCAAGTTTGCCTGCAGAGAAGCCCACTTGCAATGGCTCACCAGATTAACTCTGGAGGACCCAGCTGGAGAGGTGCTAAGCCATTGCAACAGTGCTTGACATTGGGGCAGTTGCGCTTGTGAAGCACCTCATCTTATGCCCTGACCACCACAGAACTTCACACTTTGCCTCTACTCCTGCCATGCAGCAGAAGCAAGTGGTGGGACCAATCTTCAGCTGGTGAATATCAGCATTATCCCATACATTTTGCCAGAGCAGTTCTAAGCCACAGAATACAGCCCTGCTCCTGCCAGTCTGTCACTAACAATCACCTTGCTAAGGAAAACATCATTTTATATTGTTCAGGGTTTTCCAAATAAAACACATACCATTCTGTTAAAAGAAATTACATCAGTGTTTAAATAAAACCTGAACTGCATAGTTATAATCTTGTCACTACTGTATAGAAAAATGGAGCACAAGCGCCTGCCATAAGGTTATTGTATAACTCAAGTGCAGTGGGGATTTCCTAACCATTTAGTGTACCACAGAGGCAGTTTCCTGGATACATAGCAATAGGTCATGGGAAAGGCCTGCCTCTTGGGCACAATGATACCTGGCAGATATAATTGAGAATTTTCTAATAAAGCCTGCATTTAGGACTGCCACCTGCCCAGTGTGTTGTGGTAGTGATGACAGAGCTGGCAATGCTGGTCATCATTTTGTGGCTTTTCTCCTGCAGAATCAATATTCAGAGGTAGGGCAAGAAGAGCAATGTGAGTTTCTGGGCATTTGAGAATTACTTCCAGAGCATCATGACAAAATTAATGAGAGCCACATCCTTGGTCATCCATGGCTACTCTGCCATTGGCTCACTTCATTATGAGGAAGATCATCAGGCCTAAGGAAGTTTGGGTCTGGCAGAATAAAAACTAGTTATAAAATCCCATGGTGTGGATAAATGTGACTGGACTCAGTGCCATTTCTCTCAGTGCTCAGAGACTGGACTCTGAGTGAGCCTCACTCAGAGGCTGATTTGAGTGCTAGAGCATGTTGGGTTTAAGTATTGCTCACTAGTTCTGGCTGATGTGAAGACAGGAAATGAAAATTTTAATGACTTTAAAATAATGGGAGGCCAAGAGTGATGTAAGTAAAAAGGAGGAACAATAAATAGAAGTGGGGAAAAGGAAAACTCAAAACGCCCTGGTCAGACTAATAGAATTGTGCAGATAAGTGAGTCAGGCAATTAAACATAACAAAATAATGAAATAGGGAGAGAATATGAAATAAGAAAAAGCTGAAAATTGAGTTGTTGTTTTTTTAAGAGGCATTATGGTAAGTGCTGCTTCCTTTTAGTCTAGCATAAGCCAGAAGTAACTCTATTGCCATAAGTGAGCAATATGAATGTCAGCAAAAAATTCAGGCTTTATACCAGTGCAGTCTGTGAGCACATTTTGACTATCGTAACCCAAAGGAAATTATTCCAACACAGTGGAATGAAAATTAATTTCAACCACTGTATCTATTTCTGGTTGCTTATATTATAAAAAGAAACAGGTTTGTTACAGATGTGGAAAAGATAGAAGTGAGAAAATGGAGGGATTTTAAATTACTAGTTACTTAAAACCCAAAATCTTACCAAGGAAAACAGAGGTGGATGCAGAGGAGATCCATGGTAAAAGCATGTGATTCTGTTTTGTACTTCCAAGATTTTCATCTTTTTAAACTAATACAAAGGATAATAATGATGCTAACACAAGATATTCTTGATACAAAGTAGTTAAGTGAAAAGAAGTTGACATTAAACACATGGGTTCAGGGAGAGGAGAAAAGAGGGAAAGGCACAAGAAGGTAAAACAATTATGCAGGGGCCAAAAGCATTTTGATATTTATGTAGATAACAAAAGCGTTGGGACTCCTTCGAAAAGCATTATATAGATAACAAGTTACAACACTCCACATGAGGACACAGTATCATGGAGTAGCTCAAAGAGAAGAGGGGAAATGTCGTGTTTTAATACCGTTCCTAGGAGAAAGGAAAGGGCAAACTGGGGCTGGCAGAATTCATTAGGTCCTGGAAAGTAAAGTGGGTACCTCCTAACCAAAATCAGGGCAGATTATCACAATGCCTCCTGTCTGCTACTTTGCTTAGTAAAATCTGATGAATAAAGAAAAAAAAATCAAAAGACTTTTCATGCTATCCATTCTCAGACTGAGGGCAACTGAAAGAGGTATGAGTTGATACGAAATCTGGTTGCTCTGATTAATTTACCATGTAATACAGTGTTTTCCTCAGCTTTGAATTTACTGATAAGTAAAGACAACAGTAAATAATTAATATACTGAATAGCCATGAAAATAATATTTTCAGCTAGAGGATAATCTAGTACCAAAATAATCTTTAATGTATTCTGCAATTGTATTTGAAATGTTGAAGACTAATGAGGTGAATTGAGCAATTCTTTGATGTTACAAGTTGAAGACTCTTTCCAGAATCCCATTATTATTTTAAGGGCAAAATGACATGTCAGTCAACATATTCAAAACAAGACTGAAGTCATCTAGCAGGCTAGCTAATTCCAGTATAATGCCATAGTTTATGTTCAGAGCAGTATTATGGAATAGACAAAACCTTTTTCATAAATCTCCAATAAAATTAAGTCAGAATTACTTTTGCCCACATATGAGTTTCAAAAAAAGAAAAAGAAATCATAGGTTTAGGATATAAGAATTAGAGAAAATAGAGTTATAAGCATGAAAGCCAGTCAAAGTCACCCTGAATTTGAAAGTGTTGTCTCATGCTACAGTGTCAGACTGAAGAATGGTAGGATGGAAGAGAAACCAAATACTGTTATGTCTGGGAAGACCGTAGAGCTGATGTACTAGGTATGCAGATTTGTCTAGGCAGTGGACTTGTAAAGTGTTAAATGAAAAAATGTCTCTATCCTTTTATGCAACTTCTTTGCAACAGGAAATGTTGTTCAGAGATCTTATGGTTCTCCCGTAGTTTCAAATGGCCAGAGGTGTCATCTGCAGAAGTCCAGGAGAAGGCCAATACAGTTATCTTTATCCTCTGGTCAGACCTATTAAGAATCTATGAATGTAATGGCTTTGCACAAGTTCTCTGCTTTGCTTCAGATTTCTCCCATACTAAATAAATCACACAAAGCATTACTCTGAGAGATAATTCCTCCCTGTGCTGTTGCATGCTTCAAAAGGATGCCAACAACTTAATATTTAGCACTCTAAATATCTGTATAAACCTAATTTATCCATTGCTTAAAAAGACTGTATCTTCTCTCTTTCTGTGATCTGAAAGTCTACACAAAATTAATATTTAAAGAATGTGGCTGGTCCTCACTCTTTAACAAGTAAAAGATAGTTCATTATCATGCATTGTCTGTGCTTAAGTCTCTATCTGTTGTTCTCAAGATGACATGTAAATATTGAGGAAATAAGCAGTAGAATCACTCCCTCTTAGTCAGATCTGCTGATTATAATTCACCCTTATCTCAGCTGCTGTAGAACCCTTGCAATTAGCTGAGCATGACCCTTCTTTCTGCAAGGTAGTCCCATCTGTAAAAGAGTTTACAGTCTAAATGGGCAAGGCAAAGAGAAGCAGATAAAAATACTCCTTATATACAGAATAAATAATCCAGTAGTGGCAAGTATCATTTGACTCCATGCTATTTTTCTGGTTTTGCTTGTGTGTATTAATGTGATTGTATCAGGGACGGCTTGTTCAGGAAGAGAGTAGAAGATCAAGCATGAATGTTTGGGAGAAGCTGGGGCAAACAGCCCATGGGCACAAGGGATGTAATGTTGAAGGTGAACGTTCCGGGAACAACCCAGGCAATGTCGGCATTGTCATTGCCGATACTGTGCCACATCTCATCGGCTTCTTCTTGCAGTTTCTGCATATGAAAAAAACATTTTAACTGCTAAAATAATAATAGAAGCTATGGGCTCTGCAGTCTGGATTTATTCAGCTTTTTGCAAGCCCAGCTGAAAAAATGGAAATAATTGCTGAAAATGCCAGGCAAGAAGCCACTCTTCTCTCCATCAACAAAATGTTTACATGTCTGTAGAAGGACTTTTGCACTCTTTGGTGTGACAAAATGGGAGATGGCAGATTGCAGAGTCTGTCCCCAGAGAGGAGGTTTCCTCTGCAGTGACACTGTAGAAGTAGTTTCTCTCACTGTAACACAGTGCAGGGAGCATGCCCCACTCCCAAAAAGCCTGGTGCAACATGCTAGCCTGATGCAATGGGAAGAATTTTCTGAAGAGGACAAGTAAATATTTCATAGTGTATTAAATTGGCACATTTTGCAAGAACTGCACAACTACGGCAGTGGAGGCTAAACTTTTCTTATAAAATAAAAAGTGAACAAATGAAAAATCAGGTTTGACTCTTCTGACAACACACTTTTTTCCATTTTGTAATAGACTCTATGGACACTAGTGGACATAAGTAGTGCCTTACTAGACTATGAGAAATAGCAAATTCTCTCACACCACATAGGTAGAACAGTATTCAAGTGTCTGCTGCTATTTTTCTTTATGCTTTTATCAGACTGAGCACACTGTATCAACAGAATATCACAGCAGGTAGAAAGAGTGCAAAGTAGTTTTGTATAGACCTGCTAATGTTTGTGAATCTGTTCCTTTTTTTCCTATTAAATGACAGTCCTGAAGATTGTGCTTGGCAAGATTCTTTTTCTTTTACACTTTAAACTCATTAAATTTAAGGAAAGTATTAAAGGTCAGAGGCACAAAGGGAGCATTTAGCACTACAGCACAATATGAGAAAGCTGAAAGATATCAGCAATAATGAACCCAGGCAAGAGACCTCTAATGACATTGCATTATTTAAGGCCATTTCTCCACAATTTTAACTGTGTGTTTTGCTGAAAGTACAGCTAAGAAAGGTCTATAACAAGGACACATAGCATACATTGCAACTAACCCATTATTAGAGGAAATCTAGAAGGAATAATTCAAATTTCTGGAGTAAAAAGTAACAGTAGCAAGCAGTAAGAGAAATAAGAAAGTGAGTGTGAGTACATACTACTAGACAATTCTTTTTTTTTTATTGCTTCCTAATCATGACTTCTAACATATTATGCAGTCAAAGACAAAAGAAAGTTAAGTTCAGAATACTAAAATGCCATCTCTTTAAAAAAAAAAAAATCTGTAACACCTTGGAGAATTTGCTTGAACTTATGAATTTGACTCAGCATGGTCTTTCAGGGTGTTTGCATAAAATTGCACTCTTCAGTTTGAATGTGGAGCTGGTTATTTTCTCTGCTGTGCTTTGCTCTTCTGTAGAACTTGAGCTCCATAGACGAGGATGTGAAAAATATTTTTGCATAGCACAAGACTAGCTAAAATGTAGAATTCCAGTGATCATCTCTTAGTTAGACAGAACAGTTACCTGATAGCAAATCAGGTTCTCAATGGGGACATCAAGGCTAGCATCAACTGAGCAGTATACTACACGGTGGGGATGCTGATCATGTGCAGAGACTAACTTGATCAGAATTCAATAAGAAACACAACTGAAAAGATACTTGGGGAAGATGGAGGTATAAACCTTTTCTTTTTAACTCTGGGGCAGGCAAGGGAAGAAGTTCTCAACAGAAAGGAGGAGAAATTAATGATTTGGGGAAGAAGTTATGTGCAGGAAGGAACTTGAGCATGGCTGGTGTCTCCACTGAGGGGACCAGGATCCTGACCCAGCTCCAAAGAACACTCAAGAGTGTGAGGAAACTGGTAACAGTGAAAGAAAAGGATCGCTGCTATTTCACTCTGAAATACACAGAAAAGGCCTTATAAAAATACAACCCACTCAGGTCAAGGAAAGCTTGACCTGAAAAGGCACAAGAGTTTAAAATGGCAAGACTGGAACCCAGCAGCCTAATAAAAGGTCAGATAAGGGAAATTTTATCAAGGGTGCAATACCATCCAGGTCACAACGATAAAAGCAAATGACTTGCAAGCAGAACAATTTACTGCAGTTGTCTCTATGCCCTGCCAGGATAAAGCCCATGACAGCTTCTGTGGTTCCCTTGTTGCTTTCTGTGTCCCCCACCTACGATGCCAAGCACGACCACCACCAATCAACATAATCAACCCTGGTCTTTGAGAAGGGAATGCCCTAAATGATTGTGTGAATCTTCTATCAACACCTTATTGATATTACAGCCTCTTCCCTGCCCTGCTATGTTGTGAACACACTGCAGAACACAGTGAGAGAGGATGGAGCACACAGGGACACACCAAGAGCTGTAATGGCAGAAAGCCTTGTTTAGTCCATAAACACAGGATCGACTGTGTCTATCTTTAGTCAGGTAAAAGTCAGGTGGCTAATCTAAGCTAGTCACTGAAGTTGACCATATCTCAACGCCGCAGTCCTTAGTACATAAAATAGCATAAGCTATAGTAGTATGTAGTATAAAGTAACGCTAGAAATAGTTTAAATCAATAGAAACACGTTTCACAAAGCCAAAGTAAAACTTATACCCCAACAGGCTTTAGATGTGATAGGCAATACGATGTTTGGAAAATTTTTGAGAAAAGAAATTAGGAGCAAAAACTGAACTGGGTTTTCCTGTGTAGAAAGCCATAAGCCAGACTGCAAGGCTGACTGGCAGCTCCTAACAGATACATCTATGTTATTATATATAAAAAATATTTTTGCAAATATATTAATGACAAGAAGAGAGCCAAGGAGAATCTCCATCCTTTATTGGATGCGGGGGGGAACATTGTCACCGGGGATGAGGAAAAGGCTGAGGTACTTAATGCCTTCTTTGCCTCAGTCTTTAACAGGCACACCAGTTATCCTCAGGGTATTCAGTCCCCTGAGCTGGAAGACAGGGATGGCGAGCAGGATGAACCCCCCATAATCCAAGAGGAAGCAGTTAACGACCTGCTACACCACCTGGACGCTCACAAGTCTATGGGGCC
>NW_008824808.1:3810996-3812393 GCF_000699105.1 Pygoscelis adeliae
TCTTTACTGAAAGAGTGGTTAAACATTGGAAGAGGCTGCCCATGGAAGTGGTTGATTCCCCATCCCTGGAAGTATTTAAAAGACGTGTAGATGAGGCGCTTAGGGACACGGTTTAGTGGGCATGGTGGTGTTGGGTTGATGGTTAGACTCGATGATCTTAGAGGTCTTTTCCAACCTTAATGATCCTATGATTCTATGATTATATGGATTAGGATAACCTGATGTTGGTAATAGATATTAGTTTTATTTAAACAACTCTATATTAGAAATAACAAGAATAAAAGAAGTACTTTGGTCTTCAGTGCCACTTCTTTTGCACTGTTGTTACGTCTGTACAAACCTCCCCATCTGCAGGTATCCTGTGGCTTTCCCTGACAAATCAGGCTTTGAGTTAAGATAGCAGAAGTAAGAAGAGATTAGTTAGGTGAGATGAGCCATAAATGAACAAGTTAACAAATATCCAGTTAACACCCCTCTAGCAGATTACTAAATTACTCCCGATTTTTTTTTTTTAACAATGGGCTTCCAATAGCCACTCTTGTAAAGTCAGATTCTTCCTAGTAATAGCAAATAAAACAGATCTAATCCTCAGACTGTAATGTCTGAGGCCAAACATCCCTTTTAATCTTCTTGATTCTCCTTAGAGCCAATTCTTCCTTTCTTCCTCACAGAACAGTCAATGCTTTCCTCCCTCATCAACTCCCACTCTTCCAAAATACTTCTTCCCATCATAAAGCAAGTTCTGATACTTTTAAAACCTAGCTTCTAACACTGGAACAACTACAAAGAGCATAATAGCAGGAAGTGATGAAGGTAAACCCACCATTTCTGAAACCCTCAGGACTTAGAAAGGGAATGGCTTGCTTTGTTCATTAAAAATATTTCACATTTGAAACCACTGAAATAAGACAATGTCCTGGTTTTGGCTGGGATAGAGCTAATTTTCTTCCTAGTAGCTGGTACAGTGCTGTTTTTTGGATTTAGGATGAGAACAATGTTGATAACACACCAATGTTTTAGTTGTGGCTAAGCAGTGCTTACACTAGTCAAGGATTTTTCAGCCTCTCATGCTCTACTGACTGAGAAGGCTGGAGGTGCACAAGGAGCTGGGAGGGTGCACAGCCAGGACAGCTGACCCAAACTGGCCAAAGGGATATTCCATACCATATGACATCATGCTCAGTATAGAAACTAAGGGAAAGCTGTCCGGGGGGGGGCACTGCTCAGGGACTGGCTGGGCATCAGTTGGTGGGTGGTGAGTAATTGCATTGTGCATCACTTGCTTTGTATATTCTTATTATTATTATTACTAGTATTATTAGTAGTATTTTGTTTTATTTCAATTATTAAACTATTTTTATCTCAACACACGAGTTTTCTCACTTTTACTCTTCCGA
>NW_008824808.1:3812737-3842351 GCF_000699105.1 Pygoscelis adeliae
TTCAAATATTAAACTTTTTATCCCAAGCCACGAGTTTTCTCACTTTTACCCTTCTGATTCTCTCCCCCATCCCACTGGGGGCGGGGGGAGTGAGCGAGCGGCTGTGTGGTGCTCAGTTGCGGACTGAGGTTAAAGCACAACAGACAACAGTAAAAATGCCCACCTGAGGTACTTAGAAATTATATCTACCCCAAAAAGAGCATATACCTATTGCTATCTGAGAGTGACATCATCACCTCTTTAACCACGCTTGACTGTAATCTATGCATGCGAAAAAGTCTTAACGGGTTTGAAAGCAGCAAATTAAGAAGATACAAAAAAAGAGGATTAATACACAAAGCATCCTGGACACTAAGTGTGACTTCATTCAGTCTGAGGCTTACCCTCCTTACCCAAAGTTCTTCTGAAGTATTTTTAATAGTCACAGATAAATTGATCTCTCATGAGAAGGGTCTCTGCTAGTCAGTGGAGGCAAGGAAATCTCTGATGTGTCTCCTCCCCTCCAGCTCATGTACCAGACTCTGGGGTCTTCAAAGCTGGACTGATTCAAGAGAAAGTTCTTAGTAATGATGAGAAACCATGCTGCTGAATACTTCTTAAAAAGTAAAAGCTTTGTTCTCTTTTATTTCACAAGTCTCCTGTGTTCTGGTTAAGTGAAGCTAAACAGCAGTATAGAAGAAGTATGCACCTATAGCTAAACTGAAGCATTTCTGGAAAAGCTCAAAGCCAGGAAGGTATATTGCAGTCAGTGTTAAAACCTTCAGGATTCTGTTAGATATTCAAGGTGACAAATTGTCCCTTACATTGCTTTCATTGTGTTTTTGAAGAATAGATTGCATTTGCAGTCAAAGCTATTCTCAGAATTATACTGTGAAAGATCTAAAAGTGCTTGCTTATTATTATGAATGGGTTTAATATTCAACAGATTTTTATTTCCTGTTTTCTCAGTACTATTGCCTGTAAGTCAAATTCTTTTTTGGAGACTTCAGAATTCTTCAGTGACCAGCTTATCTGTAAGAATGAAGTAATCTTTGAAACTGGTAAAAACACAGAATGAAAAGAATTTAAATAAATTTGAATGTTCTAATTAACTGCATACACAAATGGTTAGAGTTCTCTTGCAGTTCTGTCTTTTACGACTTCTCAAACACTGTAAAAATGCTGGCATAACAGAACATAAGCAGATTGTCAGCAGTGTGTGATAAGGGCAGTGTAGCATCTATAATACACTGACGATGAACCTGTACAGGATCTTCTTGTTTTCTAGGCAGAAGGTTTTCTGAACAGGCAGGATGCTCTGGATCAGAAGTTGCCATTTTGTGCTTCAGCTCTATGGCAAACATTTTGCAGGGAAGCAGCTGTCTTCCTTCTTTCTCAGAGGAGGCTTATACGAAACAAAAAGCACATAAGCATCTCTGTCTATGGTTGTTTCCCAGTTGGCAGGCGAGGTTATCACTTCAGTAACTGGATCCAAGTGGTTGCTGCCCCCTCTGTGTCAGCGTTACTTCTCTCGCTGATCAGTGTTCAGTGTTTTAAATGGAAAGAGTTAAAGCCTTCCTAAAAGCATCTGTTTAGGGATAATTTATTTTTTTTCCTGAGGATGACCTCTTTAGATTTGCAGTGACTCACTGAATATCTGCTAAGCACCCAAACAGTTCCTTTATCTGCTTTTTAAAATATTACCACCTCTTCTGGTGTCTCTGCAGATAGGAGCGTGGTTGCTGGACCTGGCTCTGTTTGTCTTAAGGCCTGAATCTTTCTACACTTCCTATCTACACTTGAACAGTTTCCAGTGGTGAGCTAGTCCTCTGTAACTAATACACGAACTGAATCACCTTTCTTATCCACTCAGACACTCGCTTCTTTTTGGCATGATTTGATATTAAAGAGAGTCCTTGGGCTATCCCAGTGGTAAAAATTTGCCATGAGACAGATTTTCCCAATAAAGAAGATGATGCTACATGTGCAAAGCACCAAACTGTGTCACTGCCTATCAAAAGGTATTAGCTGAGGAGGGATGGGAATGAGAGAAATCAGGTGAATTTTTTCTGGGTTGTTTTTTTGGTTGGGTGTTGGGGTTTTTTTTTTTTTGTCCCTTTAGTGCATGACTGCAGTGTAGCTGCATGATTGCACTTCGCAGACAGTGTGAAAGTCTGACTCTCTAATGCATCATTAATTTGACAGAACGTGACTCAGGATTTGACCGTGTACTGCTTCTAGGCTGTTCTGAAGTATGGTGAAAATCTGGCTGAAAAGAATCTCACAAGGAAGAGACAGCTTCTCCTTTGCATCCTCCTTTTCCCCTACTCTTCAATTTCCCCTAACATCTCATTTTTTACTTTGGTGTTCCTTTCCTCTGATCTTTGTCCCCTTCAGCAACGCAGTTTTCCCCTAAAGCTCTTGACATCTATTGAAATGGCCCATTCACACCCACTCTGAAAATTGCCATTTATCAAGGAATAATGTGAAAAGTTCCAGTATGCCTTATACAGAGAGCTAACGAGCCCCTAATTAGGTGTGAGGAATGATCTGAGAGCATGGGTTTGGATAGGATTTCACCACATAGTGAAAGAAGCGCTTCTTCAGCTACATGTGCCTCTTATATGACTCCACTGGGAACTTGTATCTGTTCCAAGAAAGCATGATTTGGCTTTTTCTCTTTAGTAAGTTAAAGGCAAACATCACATAGCCGTGAGAGGACATGCACATCCGCCTCTGAGGGTGTGCTTCTGGTCATCGTGCTTCTGATCAGGCAATGACATCTGACATTTGATAGATGTTGATCATCTATCACCAGTCAGTCTGAAAAACTATGCATCCTCAAAATTGCAGAGTAATATTCACATTTTTAATACAACCTTTATATTTCTAAGCACCTGAATGAGTAAACACATATCCTCTTTCTTCCCATGCCACTACAGTACACCATGAGGAGCAGCTGTGTACCCAGGGTAGAAATCCAGGTGCCACTCCTGTGCATCAGTGTTTGTTATACAGGGACCCAAAGGGCCAGCCTTCTAATTCAAACAGGACATGACAAATTGTTCCTCCTACACAGAAGAAATCCCTGTCCCACAGTCTCTCATGCTCTGGGCCCTCTTCCCTAAGCTCCCTCCTCTCTCACCACTTCTGCCCTGCAGGTGTGGGTTACAGGCAGGGAGAGAGTCCTTCTGTGAATTAGGGAGTTGGTCCATGATCGAAGCCCTTGTTCAGTCCACCTTTCTCCCATGCAATTAATGCCAGTCCTCCAGCCACACACAACTGTTGCAGGATTTCTCCCCTTGGTGGAACTTGACAGACTTCGCAGTAGCTGCCAAGGGGCTGGAGGCCCACGCTACTGCAGGTCAGAGTTGTTCCTGGGGTCAGAAAGGTTCTTTTATAGCCATTTTGAGTGCCCTGGGATGGGTGGGGGAAAGGAGAGGGGTATCTATCATTCCTATCCCAGATCCCCATCAGTCACGTATCTTAGCATATCTTCTCCTGCCTCAGTATATCTGAATGCTGGCAGTGCAACACAACTAAAATGAAGTTAGAATGTGCCAACAAATACCAGATACACACCAGCCTTGGCTTTACAGCTGGACTTTCAGACCCAGTGTGGTCCCAGCATTTGAACTGTGGACCTGGAGGAGATAAATCCATGTAGGAACTGTACATATTCATCATGCCCCCTATCTGGAAGTTCATTTTCCACTACCTGTTCTACAGAAGCAGTCACCAAAAATGGGAAAGGCTGGGGGCATGGTCTGTGGGACAGAGGGAGCACAGGCAGTGCCCCTGAGCCCTTTGGCTACCAACTAGAAGCACAAAATACAAGATACTGTAGAGACTGAAATACCTCTACTGTTATTCCACAGGAGAGCAGGCTGGGGGCAAAGATTGACTCTGCCATCATTTTGCACAGGGCTTCTCTATGTGTAGCCCTCTTTACTCCTGCCATGAACAGAAAGTAAAACCCAGCCCTAAGTGCTTTTTCTGAGGATAAAAGGCATCTGAGGGGATGTGGAAAGACTGAAGAGCTCAAGAAAGCCTTATTAATTAATTCTGAACCATAAAACAAACAAAGAAAAGAACAAAAACAAGTTCTAAGAATGAGATACAGCCTCAACGTTTCTCATGCTCAATGCAATACTCAGGAGCAGAGATTTATCTTAGGGAATTTAAAACAGTATTCCCAAAACCATTCTTCACTTATTGAGGATCAAATTGTTTCCACCAGAGCTAACAAACTGCTGACATTCAAGCTCTTCAGAAGTTTTCAGAGGAGCCATGAGTCAAAGGATACATGCAATCTCAGTGACTCCTGCCAATGGCTTTAAAATTTGAAAAAGATAAGAAGCTGTCCTAGGATACAGAAAAAAAAAGTCTTATGGATTTTTGTTGCTCATTTCTGGTATCTAACACATATAATTTGTTGTCTGTGTAAATTATCTGGGTAAGTACTTGGTTTCTTAATACCACATATATGAGAATTTTTGTTGCAGTACTAGAGAACAGGACTCAGACCTCTCAGATGTTAGCAAAGTAAAACATAGTCTTTACCCACAAGAAGATGGGCTGTGATTTTCCCCATGAAAAATGTAGGATTAAAAATAATATTACCTTGTGTATAACTAAATGTTTTTGAAAATGTGGGAGGGGAGAGGGCTTGCGTCAAAAAGTCTAAAAATAAGACCTTCCTAGGCAACTAATAGAGGAAAGAATACAGAGATAAAAATTAACTGCAGAAAAAAAGAAAAAAAGATAAAACACTACAAGAAATAATTGTAGATCTTAAATAAAGATGGATGGAAGGACATGTTATAACACTTTACTGCCTCAGACTTTTACTCAATGAGCCTTGACAAGTACAAAGCTATGAGAAGTAAAGTCTTATGAAGTATGTTTGAAGAGAAAGAAAATACTCATTTTCACTGCACCTTAAGGAAAATACTGCTGACCTCACTCCACAGGCCTCTGTGAGAAGGTCACCCCACCTTTTTGTCACTATTCCAGGAAAAAAAAAACAAACCTCCAGATGCTTTTGTTTTCTGTTCCCATAAGAACACGTACTTCCCAGTAACTTCACTGTAATAATACATGATGGGAAACCTGAGCAAATAATTTCTGTGAAATCTTCAATCTGACAGTCTGTATGCACTTTATTGCCAAGCTTTTTTTCCACAGTGCAAGATGCTTAGGAAGCCACATACAATTTTTTTCAGCCTCCAAGTCATTATACACAATAAGAAATGATGTTAAACATTGAGCAAAAAAAAGGAGAATGAAAGACTGTTGAGCTGAAACCTCCCGCCAGCTTCCAGAGCCAAACCCAGGACGCCTGTCTTTCTCATTTAGTCAGGCTACAAAGCGCAGCCCTCTTCAAAATGCTCTACAGGAATAAATGGACAATTTGAGTTGGGTTAAAGTCAGTGGTCTTCAACAAATAGTTTGGCCCATCTGTCTTGAGAAGTTTTGTATTCAAATAGTATTCCCACTGCTGGATATCAACTCCACTGATTAATTTTTTATATCAACTAATTAAGCATACTACATAAAAGACAGGTGTTACCATCAGCCCCTAAACACACAACACTGGTTAAAATACCTAAAAATAATATTTTAAACATTTAGTTGCTCTTTATTCTGGGTGCTTCAGTTTTTGCACTTGCTTCATGAGTCTAATTTTTTTTCTGTGCAATCATGAGAGCTCAACATTATTTTTCTTTTTGAGCTGACAGCTAATGTTCTCATGTAGATCAGCTTACTGCTGCTGCTTGTGCTTTTGGTCAGCCATCAAAAGGCAAAAATCTTGCAATAGAAGAATGGGAGTCGTCAGTACCCTGTGAAACATGAAAATCAATTCTGCACAGTGGGCTTGTCTAGCCAGTCCCAGGCAACACATTTTTACTCAGAGGAGAAAGTCAGACAATTACATCTAAAGCAGAATATTTAGGAGGACGCTCCCAGGAAGCAATCTCTAAGACACTAGAGGATATACTAACAGTCTAGACATAACTTTGCCACAAAGAAACATCACTTCATGCTGTTGAAACTGTGTACGCAGAAATCACAAGGAGGAACTGAATATTTAATTAAAGCAGAAATGTCAACGTGAAGTAAAAGAGAAAAGTGGCACCAGGAATGAGGAGATTAAAACATACCCCTGTTTTTCATCCACAGCTTTTGGTGCTTAATGAATCCAATAAACACTTTAGATAATGGCGCACCGTTAACTAGCTCAGCAGGCTTTCTAGCATGTGTTCGGGATCGGGAGACGTCATTCCTCTTATTTATTGACAGAAACCTAAGGCACAGCAGGATTTTGGACTAGATCCTTCTTCTTGCATGCTACATGTAATAAAGTGGTTCCTCCACACCAAGGTCTAAGCCCCACTGTTCTAGGTTCTGTGTATTCACATAGAGAGCTAGCCCATGTCCCGAATAGTCTATTCTCTAAATATATTAGCTAAAGACATTAATATTATTAATCAATTTCACAGATGAGGAATTTCAGCAGGGAAATTAAGGGACACGACAAAGGCCAAATGGAAAACCCCATGATTGAGCCCAAATATATTGCATCCAGGGCCTTTAATACAAGCTCATTCTTTGTGTCTTTATGTTGGTAAGGGCTCTGCTGCCAGTAGATAGCTTCCATACAGAGCAAATTAACATTTCTTTTCAGTGCTGTAGACAGAAAAGAAAACCAGAAACAAAGAAATAAAAAATATTCTTCTCTATAGAGGGATCACAGTCATACTCATTAAGATCCATTGTCTTGAACCAACTCCTGGCAATTCTCTGACTCTTTTTGGCACAGAGACAAGAATAATCAACAATCAAAGATGTTATAGACAGTAAACAGAATTGTATTTCCTACAATCACACCACTACATGCACTGCCGCTATGCTGTTACATATGCACATGCTGTGTATGAATTCCCAAAGGAGTGAGCAGGGTATTTATGAAAGTTAATAGAAGAATTATGTTTCTCTTACAAATGGCCTGCCTCTTGAGTGCTTACTAAAACATCATATGAACATAAATCATGTATCTCTATTAATTTAGGTTTATAGTCAACATGTTAGTAGCATTTCGAGCAATCTGTAGTGTTAGAATAGTAACAACAAAGTAACAAAAGCCTACATATTTTATTTAAATGCATTTATCATTGAGAAAAATGAACATTCAACACTGTAGAGAACTCCCAGCCCAGGAATATCAAGTATCCAACCCAAAAAAATGCTTGCAGGGAAAACCTTAACATACATTTCTCATTTAAAACAGAGGTCTTCAGGTAAAATGGCTCAGGTGTGTGGGCCAGACAGAATCTCTCCAGTAGATTATTTGAAACATTATGGGTTAAAACTGAGACCCTGAACTCTAACTGAAAAACAAGGAGCAGCCTTGTCTGACCACATCCTGAGGGTGAAATCCTGTCTCAGGAAATCAGTCTCTGTGTTTTTGTCACTGTCAGCTGTAAACAGTATCAAAGTGAACCCACCCATTGCAATGACATCACTAATGAGCCAGTCTTCAAAGCTATAGCAAAGATGCAAATCTTGAATAAAATCACTGTAGTATTCTTTCCAGATACATGTTAAAAGATGTGGGTTTAGCTGAAGTAACTTCTTGGTTATCTAACAGTAACTCTGATTCTCCAGGAGAGAATTGTGTCTGAATACCTCTTCCTCAGACTGCAATTGCCCTGCCCTGCTTCAGGAAAAGATAACTTTCCACCTTGAAGCACCCCCAGCCACGTAAGCTTATATTCCCACCATCAGGTATGGGCCATTCATTCACTGGCTTCCAAAATGTCAGAGCACTTGTTTTCCAGAGTTTTTGCATTTTGACCTATACGATAATTTGTGTTTATTCTTCAAAGTTGTGACTGCAGCTCCTGGAGACATGTTCAGTCTTGCTTTAAGCTAAACCAAGCCTGTGTTAACAGTCCCACGAGAAGCCCGTGATGCACAATGAAACCCATGCTGCTGAAAGTACCCTGTCATTGGTACCCAAAATTGTCGACAGAAAGCTGGTTTGGATACATTTATAGAGGCTACAGCCACATCTCACAGTTTGGATGCCTCCCAGTACCACAGAGCAACCCAGTCTCTTACTAACCCAACATTTTATCTCTACCGAATCAACAGGATTTATTAGCCAGGCATACTTGGAAATGCTTCGTTCTGTCATGAGTGTGCCACATGCTTATATCCTGGTATGCTGCACCATAGGAACGTTACTAGAGAGATGGCTCAGCAGAGCATAATTTGTGTCCTTGCCCAAGGGCAGGCAGTGACAGTGGCACCCTACAGCTGCCTTCCCCTGTCCAAACACAGACCCCCTTCTACCTTCTTGCTGTCTCTGTTTCAGCAGCCTCGCAGCTCAGCACAGTCTTTTGTGCAGCCACAGAAGGGACAGGGAAGTCTTCTGGCTCCTGAATATGGGTCCCTTGTTCTCTGCTATTCAAGCTATGACCTTTGAATAGGTGCCCCTATGAACTCTAAAGTCAGATGGGTACCTTCAGCTTAAATCCTGCTGGTTTACATGCTTATGTCACCTCGTCTAGGTGTTATGTGGAATCACACCACAAAGACCTTCTTTAGACTTTCTTTTTCATTACCCCACAAAAATCTTTGTGATCACTTTCATGGTGACTGGAGGATATCTCCATACTTGCACTTCATTAGCATCAGGAAGTGTAACACAGCACCTATAATTTCTGAATGTTTAGCATTACCACAAAAAGAAGACAGAAGAACATTGTACTGGAAAGAGATGATCTGGAAAAACCTTACTGTGTTTTATATAACTTTCAAGTGTTTATACAGCTCTCCCACAGTTCTTCATAAAGTGGGATGCTGTGTTCAACATGATGCCTGTGAAAGAAACCTCACCCCAAAGAGGAAGTCATGCTTATCCAGCTGAAGGCTTCTACTGGGACTGATAGCTGGAGTTGGTACTTGCCAGGTCAAGCTGTAGCCTTGGCAGAGCCTGTTCTTGATTCTTAAACTCAGCTTTTCTACTCTAAGAAAAATAAAGAAGCAGCATTATCCTGAGTACTTAGTTTGTATAACACTGATTCAGCCTCTCTGAACTGATTGTTCCCTCAACTTAAGTTTACTTTGCCATTTCCTCCTTCTCGTCTTTTTTTACTGCAACGTTACTTATTTAAACTGTTTATTGGAACCACTAACACATGTCAAACTCCTACTCTATCACATTGCTATTTTTGTTAAATTCATAACTCTTCTCTTTGTGTTATTTATTTAGGACTTCTTTAACTCTTTTTTAATCCTTGACTTTGTCCAAAAATGGCTCATCTACCCAGCCTGCCAAGTATTTCCCATCCTTTAGTCAACTGGATAATTTAACTCTCACTCACAGATTTAACTGCTCTCTTTCTGTTAAAAGGTGTGTTTCCTTCTGGGTCGTAAAAATGACTATATTGACTCCTTATTATCTGGGGGGGAAAAAAAGGCTTGAAATCACATATTTAGGAAGAACTGCAACAAGAACAGAGTGGTAGGAGTAGCAGGCAGCTCCTTTTCTGTTCCAAATACTTTTCAATTTGTAACTGTTACTATAGCCATAATTTTATTCCCTTTTCTTTAAAGAGAAAATGGATGTGAATAAAACTCACAATAAGACATTTCTGGCATCTGATATCAGTTATTTCCCTTCTGAGGGTAACCATTGCAGTGGTAAAACTGTCTAGCCTGTTGTCCCAACAAAAACCAATCTGTTGCTCCCCTTTGTTAATAGCCTGTCACCAGCTGCCTCTTACAGGCCAAATACCAAGCAGGTCCCCAACCATCCACTCTGTTAGCGTACATAACACTTCCACTTGCAAATGGTAATTTATCTGGTGGTCATATGTGAAATTGTCTCATTTTGCCTGCAGACATCTGGCCATGTACATGCAAATAGGGGCAAGAGCAATTTTGACAATACAAAATTAGAAATAACTCTGAAGAATGATCACTAGTAATTGAAACTGTTTCTTCCAGAGATGCAACCTCATGTTGCCTAGAATCATTGGCACAGCCTCTGGCAGGGAAGAAACATATATCTCCCTCCTCCCAAGGCCAGTCTTCACAATAGAAATATGCAGGTATTTAGTAATCCCTTTAGTGACAGCCAATTCTCTACTCTGAAGTAGCTTTATAAAACCCTAATTCTCCAATAATAAAGCCATCATAATGTACTGTGTTTTCTTGGAAGAAAAGAATACAACGAATTTCTTAATTCCCCCATTTTGGAGCCTTACAATAAGAAAGCAGTGTGGAATAATAAGATATATGCTAGATATATGCTACTGCAAAACCTTGATACTCTAGAAGAGAATTCATTGTCCAATCTATGTAAAGAAAGAAGAACTGAACTATGGATTGAAAAAGCACTACTATGCATATTTCTCATTCAGGCCCTGAAAATCTCAGGTCTGGGATTAAACGTCATATCCAACACATAAAAAGCTCTAGACATTATTGGTAGGACTCAGGTGTCTAGTACCATCTTAGACACACAGAGGAATGCCACCAAGCCTCAAGCTGCTTCTCTAACCCCAGGCAGGTGCCCAAAGGTGTCTAGTGTCAGACACCTGTGATTAGGCAGCTGAATCCCCTGCTTAGGAATGGAAACTTCAAATAACAGTGGGATACAGGATGCTATGATTGCTCCTCAACTCTTCTGCAAGAGGACAAGTTGGTGGTGGCTATCATCCAAAGGACTTAGAAAATGCACCCCCAGGACCTCCAGTGTATCCAGGCGTCAAATTCCCTCAAACAACCTCTCAAGTACTGCACACAATGTCATCAGTATGTTCCTCATTCCTATTTTCATGCTGCAGCAGTAGAGCGTGAAGGGACTGGGGCAAGGATGAGCTGAAAAACCGATACTCGGATTGAGGTATGGTGCTGGAAACCTACAAATGAGGAAAGGTATGTAGACAAGTATGTACCCAACCAGCAAGACAGGTTGGGTATTTTCCCTCTGAAGGATGGAGTACCTTGGGTACTTGTTACCCAAGGTGCTGCTTCCAGTGAAATCAACAAAGGTTGCATCCTGCATCCAAATGTGTGACTCACTACAGACCAGAGTAGAATTAGTATTAAAAAAACCCTAATGTAATATGAAAATAAACTTTTCCTTCAAGACACTACCAGTACTTAGCTGAAGCAGAAATGATTGCAGAAAGCAAATGTCAACATTTTTTAACACCAAATAGATACAAAAGGAATGTTTTCACTACACTAATTTTACTCTCTTCAAGAAGAATTCAATGTAATATTGGAGAATGATATTCTCCAGCAAGTAGAACTTGCTACTATTTATAGTATTGCAGTTTTACATTTCAGTTTGATCACAAACACCTTTTCCAGCCACTGCTGGAGGCTAAGAAATGATTCAAAGGAAATTTTTGAAGCTGATCCTTTGCAGGCTGTCAGTGCACACTGTAGTGTTTTGAAAAGTGCCTGTGTGAGTACAAATGGACATGTGGTTGTGGGTGTGAATATCATTCCTGGCAAAGTCTCTCTCCTCTTCCAAAGCTATCTGACAAAGGACAGGCACTCTTAATAATAACTCTTATTGCCAACATCATTTTACACCCCTTCTATTTCAGGGTATGTACAACACGTTGCTATTACACTACTTGATGGATTTCAGAGTGGTTCCACTTCGGAAAAGAGGCAAAAGAAACAAAATCATTTTACTACTTTCACTTGGCTGCCAGAGGATATTTTGAGACATTTTGTAACCAGATAGTCTGAGAGGTTTCAGTGAGGGGAAGAAGAAAATAGATCTTCAATGAAATGTAAGGATTGAAATATCATTCAGGGTACTTTTGTACGTCGACTGAGCTCATATGCACGGGTGACTGAAAAAAGTCATTAAAAAGGTGGGCCTCGACTGCCTTATGAAGTCGTCAATTTTTTTTCTGTCCATATGTTTTTGAAGGCAATAACAGGATTTTCACTGTAGTTTCAATTCTCTCCAGCTGGGTAATTTGTGTGACACACTTTCAAGGCACCCACCAGCTAAATAGCTATAACTTCTGGGTTTTAATGCATCTCAGAACACAATTGCATCCATCAAAGTTCATGTGCTAGAAAGCAGGAGAAAAATATTTTCATTTGACAAATTAAGCACTGCCTCCTCAAAACAATCCAGTATTTATAGACATTCTGGCAGACTAATGAATAGGTAGATACATTTGCATTGAGGGACAAGTACTAGTTTCTAGATGAAAGAACAGAGCAATGTGATAAAACATTAACGACAGACAAATATGTCATGTAGGTTCTAATTATACCATCTGACTGTCAGGAGAAAAAGAAGTAACTTGCTAGCCACATCTTAAGCAGACAATTCAGCAATCAAAAAAGCTTTGAATGTTTCACCAGAGCTTGAACAATTGGGATTTTTGAACTTTGTTGGTACTAGTTATGTTTTGTTGTTGCTATTGGAAAGGTACCTTTGAAATGATCACTGAATACTATCTGTATGTCTTCAAGAAATCCAGCATCCCTGGGTGAGCTCAATACTTGCCTTGATTTTAAACAGCAGCAAAAAAGGATATCCAATATCTTATCTTTGCTATGATATTTATATGTAGGAGAAATCTGACCTTACTGTTATTCAGCAGGCTCATTATTCCACCCCCTCTCATGCACATTTGTACTGTCATCATCAACAGGAAAACTGATATAATGAACACTGTAAGACGAGCTCATTTAATTAAAAAAAAAGTCATCTAATCAGTAGTAAATAAATAATGTAATATTTAAAAGTCTGGCAGGGTACTGTGGGAATTAAGGTGTCGGTATGTTTATGTGAGAGGTGAGCTAGAGCAACTTTTTTATTGGTAGGTCTTTTTATGAGCTCTAACAAAATACAACAACATGAAAATAACTTCATAAAGAATATGTCTATAAGATGCCTTGGAGACCCCGGCTGTGAATAAACAGACTTGCTAGGAAGGATGTAGAGATAGTAGCTTAGGTATTTGGTCTGCAGGGATCCTGAAATGTTTTGATTAGTGCCATAAATAGGAGTTTCTGTCATAGATGTTATTAAGTTGTTTGAGGATTTTAAGGAACCTTGTTTATCAATGAAAGACAGAAGTCACAGCTTTATAGAAATGGCTAGCCAATGTTAGGATAGAGATAAAAATATAACATGAAAGGTCTTTGAAGACTATTCTGCAACCCCTACTTACACTGAGTTGCACTTATTCTTTCAAGGAGGTCACAGTGGGACAAACTTAATATGAGAACAGTTGTAGAAATATACTTAACACAATAAAATATAACAGGTGCTTCCCTCTTGGCTTAGGGCAACTGGCTTGAGTTGCCTACAAAGTGGAGAGAATGAACTAGGAGGGTAACTACCCAGATGATGCATTGAGCCATTATTCCTTCTCCTTAATTTCTGCTGGAGGACAAAACATTAACTAAAGCTGGTGCTTAGTTTTCAGCACGTAAGTAAGGAGTCCCAAAGGAGAAAACAGAACTATTTCCTCAGAAGCACAGCATTTCTTAAACACTTTGCCAAATGGGTGCAGAGATGAAGAGTGTGACAGCAGTGACTGGGTTTGCTAAGGTGATTTGCCCTTACTCCTGCAATGGAAGGGAGATATATCTGGCGCAGTCAGGTCTCAGAGTAGAGCAGTACTTTTACACAGTCCCTATAGCAGCCTTGTACTTCCCAGAACAGAAAGTAATTTTATCTTAATGGCAAGATAGGGGATTGCTCACATAACACACAATCACAAGAAAATAATATAGCAATAATTTGCTATCAATTAGCAAGACAGGTATTGCACAGGCAATGCTTTCCCTGTGAGTATCTTAGGCCAGAAGAGCATGGGACGTCCCTAGGAGAGACGCAGGAGCTAGCACCAGACTGCACTTCCACAAGTCTATGGAGAAAGTGTTATGCTTAGGGACTGACCTGTGCTTTCTACATTTGTTTGCACGAAAATCATCCTGCAGACTTGTTCTCAAAGTATCCCAGAGACTCAGTGTCTCTGGATTCCCCTTTAGTGAAGCCCTCATTTTCCTGTACTGGTGACTTGATAGTTTTTCTGTTCCTTATCATGGGCTCACCACATGAACAGCCCCAGCACAACTTCTGAGTTACTGAAATAATAAGTCTCTCTCTTATTCCTTTCCCCATAATCTTTTGCACTTCCCAGAAAATGGTATAAACATCTCTTCAAGAACTAGTATACTAATACCCCATCTTACATTGTCTATCTAGCTATTTTCCCCATGCTTTATTCTCTTTTCCTGGTTAATCTAACTCTTATCTTCCTAATATGTCCCTGAGACCTTCTGCCTCCCAAGCACAGGCCCTACCACTGGAGCTCTTTTAATTAGACCTTATCTGTTAACTCAGATAGGACTTATGGTTGAATATTCAGCCATACTGAGCAGCTCAAACATCCATGGATCACAGAGGTACATTACTGGCTTCCACTTCCATTGGCTCTACAGTAGAGTTATCTTGTGAAATTAAATTTCCAGGACAAGTGAAGCTTGAGATGAGCACCTCTGAGATGTTAGCAATTTAAAACACCAGTGAAAGTGAAAGAGAAGGGGAGAAAAAGAAGGTTTTGGAAGGCTGAAAAGGCAACTTTACCCAGGGGCAGCACCCCAGCCCAGAGGTACAAGTTTCCAGAAATATAAATCGATATCAGCATCTTCCTGGCTCACTAGGTCTTTGTAGATAACTTGTGTACGACATCCAAGAACAGAAATAACCCCCACCCCTTTAATTTTAATTTTTCCAACCATGCTGTTGTTGATATAACTTTGTAGCAAAACAGACTTTAGATCCATGTGTAAATATTACACTGAATAAATTATGGGAGTCACTGTGACTTTCAAGAGTGGAGCGTGCTGGAGATCTGAAGAGGAGGTAGGACATCATTCCGGACATAGTTCAGTCCCACTGCTATAGCTAGTCATTACAAAGACACCACAGACATAATTAAAGCAGAACATGACACTAGGTTATGGGTGATGGAGGTTCTGGCTTCAGCAGGGAGGATTCCTTCTGACTGCAAGAACTAAAAACTCCTCCAAAGTTAGCCTTCCAGCTTTTAGTTGATTACTTCTCTACATTTTGAAAATCCACATCTTTACTCTCCTTGTCCAAATAATTTCATTGTTTTCAGCTTGATACTTATTTTAGTTTTATTACATCCTTCAAAAGATTGGTAAAGTGATCAGAAGCCCAAGCCAGAAAAAGGACATGGATACAATGAGTGAGTCTTGCTGTTCTGTGGAGGGAAAAGCTGGCCTTACTCCGGAAAAAAAAACCAGATTTACTTCACCTTCTGAGCTGCACAAGTAGCAAAATACCGTAAATGTAGGGTCTATAGTAAGCTGTACTGCTGGTAGGGGTGATATGGGGGCAAGCCTGTCCTTCTTCCCCCTCAAAACCTCCTTAGCTCCCAGATCATCAAGTTGCAGAACCGCCTGTATCAGCCTAAACTATTGCCTGTCTGAAGCTACTCTTCCAGCCCTGTCAGCTGTTCTTGATCCTCAGAATAGATCTGGAGACTAACTGGGTAAGCTGTGAATGTTTTCCTTCTCTGTATACTTGAGGATTTTTGCATCTTCTTTTTTGCCTTCATTTTCTCTTGAAACTGGGGGGGGGGTGTGTGTGTGTGTGTGTGTGTGTATAAAATCAGTGGAATAACAAATACAATGGAAGTTTAAATCCCTTGACTTGAAAATTGACACATACTAATGTCTTGACGGAAGCTTCACACAGTAGTACAACTCAGGATATAGAACTAAACATGCCAAACACACATGCCTTCAACACCAGCCAAAACATCAGTTGCCTTGCAGATTCAAAAACCTTTGGGAGCAATCCTGCAAATGCTGACTGAGGTCAGAATCCCTAACACACCTACCTACTCACAGAGGGCTGTTTGTAATTCAGCTGAGAATCAGTAGGTGAGTAGTTATGGGATTGGACTGAGTTTTTAGCTACCCACTATAGATACCCCTTTGAATCCTGAGAGCTGTTTGGCTGTAGTTTCAAAGCACCTCCGGTTGGGTAGGGCCTTTTGGGTCTGCCTGGGCCTTATTTTGGATTCAGATCTTTGCCTGCTCAGGTGACGTGAGCACAGCCCACGTGTACAGCACTGCATGCAGACATGAGGTGTGCCTCTAGGCACTTGCCTTCCACTCACACGGGTGCAGCAACATCTCCAAGACAAGGGCAGTAGGCCAAGGTGGGCTGAGCTCAGGGTGACCCCTTCTCTCACCCCACGCTGGGGACAGGGGCAGTCCTTAAGGAATTGTCGTCTTTTCTTGGGCTTACAGGTAGGGTCTCCTGGATCACCATCTTTGTGATCATGGCAGTGTTCTTCGGGAAAAACCTATCTTCCATGCATGTGGCTTAGTATCCAAAAGTTATACCCTTTCATCAAAGTCTCTAAATTCTCAAGACAGATTGGGTGATGGTAAGTGGTACCAAGTGAAACTGTTCCTCTGCACAGGGTGAAAGCATGGTTGTTACATTCCTGAGATGATAACCTCATATTCCATCTCAGACAGAACAGGTTTGAGACCAAGGTCAAATGGTATGTTCTGATTATAAATACATAGGCAACAACTCTTAGTAATTAGCCTTTTCATAGCTTCAATTAAATGTCTAGCATATAAGGTTGAGCTTGTGAACATGCTGTGTTCAGTCTGTACTTGGGTACAGATTTCTAGGAGGAACCTCAAGTGCAAAAGTTAAGCCTGCAAGGATACCTGTCATCAGCTGCTATTCCAATATGGCTGCTGACCCTGAATAATTCATCTTCTTTGACAATACAAAATGTGTACAAGCTGTGAGCTCCAAGAAAGAATCTGCATCTTTATTTGTATAAAATTCTCCAGCAACTGTGTATATGTTTTTAAAAAAACAAATACTTTAAAGGTTTAAATTCACATCTTTGCAAGTAGGTTGGCAAAAAGCAAGAAAGTATCTACCTTGGCTTTTACATTCAAAACGCAAATATCTCTCAAATCAGGCTCCTCTGTTTCTACATACAACTCTGAACAAAGACAGGTTAACTCATCCTGATAACTAATGAGAAGACCTGCCATTATCATATATATAAAGCACTCCAAAGCTAAATGAACTACTGTTCTGGAGCAAATACTCCCATTGCTCACATGTACGTGGTACCCAATTCTGTCCTCATAGACAGCTGGCAGATCACAAGGATATTTTACACCACTTTATGAAATTCTGAAGAAAACAGGTTTGCAAAGTGTTCTTTCCCCTCTATGAAATAACATAATCTCAAGCAAAGATGAGACAGGCATCTTACCCTTATTTGCTTCCCTTAAGTTAATTTTAGTATTTTTTATATAAATTCATTGTTGATTAAGGATTATGACCACTGCCTTTCATGGGGCCGCTCAGCTGCTGGCAGATCTGTTCCTAGATCTAGACATATTTGGTGAACTGACCTGGTTATTGTAAACTTTCCCTTGACTTTTGCGTATTTTGCATGAATCCTTACCACTTAGGATTTCTGTTACTCTCTGCAGCTTAAATGAGATGCACTGGAAACTCATGAGACTATGTATGTTCCCATTTGATTTCAAGCCAGCAAGCAAGAACAAAAAGACCTCCCTTATGAGCAGCGCATTATACAGATATGTATCTATTACTCTATATGGATAAAAATAACACACACGCATTTATGGAGAGGTACTGGTGGTGGTTATTAATGATATAGCCAATTGACACCCAACCTGACTGCCCCCCTTGGTCTTATCAGAATTTGAAAACAGAAAAAAGGCAGACTGAAACAAACTCTGTGGATATTTTAAGTATTTTAACATTGTTTAACAAAAAAAGTTAAGCTTTATTGGCTGGCTGGATTCAAAGTTTGGAATGTCTGGGTTCATTTTCCAGGTTGTATGCTTGCTTTCAACCTCTATAGGAGCCGAAGTAATATGACAGATGGAACTGGTGGTGAAAAAAGTAAAGATTCACAGGCAATCTGTCAGAAATAAGACATTTCAAGAGAAAGTCAACCCATCATTATAGCAGAAAGCAGATGACAGAAAAAAAAGGAGGGGAGGTTCACAACAGGGCTGTGAACAGGAAATTTGGTGGAGAATAAGAGGAAATTACATTGGTTTCTACTATAAGAGCACAAGAGAATAACTTTCACATTTATTTCTTGATGCTATTGTTAAATGCATTAAAGGTAGCTGTACAGAAAATTAGTAAGAATCCAACCCAGAATGCAGACAGATCAGCCAAGCTGACTGCATATAGACTTACTTAGTTAGTTTGCGTAGATGCTGTGGTTTAACCCCAGCAGGCAACTAAGCCCCACACAGCTGCTCGCTCACTCCCCCCTGGTGGGGTGGGGGAGAGAATCAGAAGAGTAAAAGTGAGAAAACTCATGGGTTGAGATAAAGACAGTTTAATTAGTAAAGCAAAAGCCACGCATGCAAGCAAAGCAAAACAGGGACTTCATTCACTCCTTCCCATTGGCAGGCAGGTGTTTAGCCATCTCCAGGAAAGCAGGGCTCCATCACATCTAACAGTTACTTGGGAAGACAAAACACCATCACTCCAAACATTCCCCCCTTCCTTCTTCTTCCCCCAGCTTTATATGCTGAGCATGACGTGATATGGTATGGAATATCCCTGTGGTCAGTTGGGGTCAGCTGTCCCAGCTGTGTCCCCTCCCAGCTTCTTGTGCACCCCCAGCCTACTCGCTGGTGGGGTGGTGTGAGAAGCAGAAGAGGCCTTGACTCTGTGTAAGCACTGCTCAGCAGTAACTAAAGCATCCCTTTATTATCAACACCGTTTCCAGCACAACTCCAGAACATAGCCCCATACCAGCTACTCTGAAGAAAATTAACTCTATCCCAGCCAAAACCAGCACAGTAGAGCTGCTTGTGAAAAAGGAAAGTCAAAGCTATCCAAACATGGTTCTATCTTAGCATGAAGTTTACAAAAATTGAAAACATATAACCTCTGCATCTTGCTAGCTCTCTGCTGCTCTTAAAAAATAAGTTTAAAGTATTCTTAAAGTCCCCTTGCAGTTCTAAAGATGAAAAACAAAGTGGTACGTATGAAAGCCCTAACGGAGACAGCAGAAACAAGATGCCCACTGATAACACCAAACCATGTGCACCACACGTGGGAAAGATGATGGCAGACAAATGTTAGATGACAGTAACTTCCAATATTTTTCATTCCTCAGAATGATATATTGCTGTCTGCTCATATTCCACAGTGGCCTCATACCAACATACACTGCTTGTTTTCCAACTACTTTCAAATCCCATGCATTCCAGCTAACAACATTGATACCCCAACGGACTTAGTCAACAGTACCGCATTTGCAAAATATACTTTTATTTTCCTTTTTTTCTTTTCTCTCTCTCTCCTCCCCTCGCCCCCAGGAGGCAGATACAAGAGCCTGCATTTTTATATTCTAAATGAAGAACTCAGTTTCCACACTGAAACCATTTCTTAGGCTGAAGTTCTGTATTCACTTCAGTAGCTGCACTGAGTATAAAACAGGAGATCAAAGTGAGAGGGTCAGTAGAGGAAGCTAAAGCAGTAAGTCTGAGTTCAGTTCACAGGGATGGCACTACAAGACTCTGACCAACCCACCCAGAAAAGCAGAGTGTTGCTGCCCTGTGACCATGACATTACAGTGAAACATTTTAGCAGGCCCCTGAGGATATTTCAGAAGGTG
Source organism: Pygoscelis adeliae (assembly GCF_000699105.1). NCBI lineage: Eukaryota > Metazoa > Chordata > Aves > Sphenisciformes > Spheniscidae > Pygoscelis > Pygoscelis adeliae. Next base: position 3,832,474 of record NW_008824808.1, read on the forward strand.
TGCAACTGCGTCAGGGTGCGCTGATGAGAGCCAGAACATACATTGAAAAACACGGATGGTCAGACACTCCTACCTTGAATGGGCCTCATAGGGATTTGCTTTGCAAAAATAGAAGATTATACTTCTCCAAACAATCAATTAATAGAAAAAAGAAACAGAAAATAAGGTGTGGAGCAAGGTAATTGTGTGCTTTCTCTTGCCCCAAGGCAAGATCAACTGCATCTATGTCATCTTGACTGGTAGGATGGAGACAATGATGTTAGTCAGCTTTTATGAACTGGTCCATGAGAAGCTGTGCCTGTGCACAATTATTTTCTCATCCCAAGAGTAAAACACCACCTCATTTCTCATTGAATGTATCCAGCTTCAGCTTCAAAAATTAAAGGCTTACTAAAGCCTTTTTCCTGATGAATAAAAGAGCAGTTGGTAGCTTGTTTTCAACGATTTTTACCTTATTTTTGATAAACCAAGAAGTTGGAGGCTCTCTAATCTCCCACTATATGACTTGTCAGGAGGACAAGCATTCTTGTAGCTCTTTGAACCCTTCCTACTTTTCCAACATCCTTTTTGAAATGAGGCCACAGCTTTCCAATGTCATGCTCTAATCCCACACACCAAGGTCACCTGCCCACCCTTATCCAAGTTAGCCACCTCCCTGCTGTTGCTGGCATATTTTATGATAGCAGAAAATAGACTAAGATACTTTATAGCCACAACTTTGCAAGAGGAATAGATGTTCTGCCACTACCTTTTCTTATGACACCACCTGTAAATCAAGTTCTTTCTATATCTGTTATGGCTCCAGCAGAAGTAAGCAATGGGCTTGATGCAGAAATTAACTGAGAGGGGTGCATTAGTTGGTGTTTGTCAGGTCAGCCTGACCTTTTGTAAAGATGTGTGATGCTGAACTTGAGGTCAGCCCCTGAGAAAGCAATGCAGTCGTGTCACCCGGTAGTGTACTGCTGTGGCAAAATCTTTCCTTAGAAAGTCCGTGACTCAAACAGCCACTTAACCTCACTTCCTCTCGAGTGAAGAGGAAACCTCTCATTATCGTCACTTGTACAGGTCAAAGCTGAGGGGCACAGCAGCACAGTTCTCCTGCAGGTGTTGCGAGTGCTGTACCGAGTGACCCGGTGACATGGAGGTGTAGCAAACTGCTGTGAGCAGAACAAGCAGAGCTCACCTGGAAACGGGTGGAAGAAAAGATGAGAGGCAAATGCCGCATCTCTCCCTGGGGCACAGTTTAGTGAGGCAGTGAAGCCTCCGGTCCTCTGACCCTAGCAATATTCTTGGTACAAGTGGCATCATTCCTTTTCAAGTTTTGTGCCCACCACCTTTGTGCTTAGATGAAACATCTCTCAGGGTCATCCTTTGCCTCCCCAATCAGGTGTTACAGTGGTTCCCTGTGAGGCAGCACTGAAGGACTCCCAGGATCCAAGGGAGGAGAGGGGAAGCAGAAAACGACATCTGCCCTTTCTTTCTCTTTCCTTTCTCTCCAATTTCTTTATCCTCCTGTACTTTCTTGTGCTCACAGTGCCCTTCATTTCACTTCCCAGTTGGATGTTTCCCTTCCCCACTGCCTGACATGAATTCAGTCTGTTGGCCTCCAAAGTAGAGACAAAATTAACTGCTCAAAATTCTAGGGATTATCTTGGAGCTCCTGGGACTGTAGAAAATACTGTTTTCCAAAGCAGTGCTTTCAGTGAGACCCTCAGCCCTCCTCCAGGAATAGTAAATGCCTTAAAGTCTGGATACTGGGTTCGCTTTCAGAGATAATTAAATCTGACCCTCAGCTAAACTCTCTCCATGGATCTGGAGATGAATAAATGTAAAATCAAAATAAAGTATTTGTTGTGTTTGCTCACCCTTTGTGCCACTTCTGTGAAGCAGTAGAAAGAGCCTGGCCTATTCAGTACAGTTTCATAGGACACAAGTAAGAATACGGCATTAACTTTCACCAAAAGGCACATATTACAGGGGGCTTTCAGGTCTTCCTAATGTTGAAGTTACTGATAAATGCTATACCCATATGAAAAAGCCATACATAGGCCTCAGCATTGAGCCTGAAGTTAACACAGACTATTGAGTGGCTCCTCTCTACTATGCTGCTGCTGCTGCTACATCAGATAGGGGCAAGGGAGAGAGGAGGTTTGGATAATTCCTGTTCTGGCTTCAAAAAAACTAATTAAGACCCTACTGCAGAATGATCTTATTTGCTGGGAATTATTTCTTGTGAGTGGTGCCAAGGGTACTGTATGGTTGCTTTCCTTTATAGCTGCAGTGCTAATGTACTAAAAGAAGCAATGGAAATTTTGTGCTATAAAATGAAGGAGTTGATTTTACTTCGATTTCCTTTCTTACACTGCACAGTTTCAAAATTTAAGGTTTTGGTTTCCTAGAGAAACTTGGAGAATGTAAATAACACCTAGCTTACTTAAAAAAAAAAAAAGAAAAATCGTCATAATAAAAAGTAGTCTGTTTTGATCTTGTTTGATTCAAACAGGGCCAGTAGATAAACATTTGAATATGTGACTGAAATTTTGCCACCTTTGTTTTTTCAGTAGGTTTCTGTCTATGTGTCTCTACATAGCTATGACAGTGCTGGCTGAGTTATTAGCAACAGAAGCACCATTCAGTGAATTTTACTTCCTTTTAGGAACGCAAAGCATGTAAACAAATTGCATGCTCGGAGTTTTTTTTAAACAAATTTTTGTGGGTGAATGTCTTCAGGATAAAACTCATCTCTAAGCAGATCCTAACAGAAACCATAGATAGAACTTTAACGGTGTTTCTATATTTAGTCGGTGCTGTAATACGTTCATGTGGCAACCAGCTTTATTGCTATTCACAGAGTCACATATATAACTGTGAATCCAGCACACCATGGATTAAAATTTTATAGTAAATCATTATACTCATAACTCAGTCTATGCCTTTAGCTGCACTAGTCACCCAGGCCAAGAACACGTGCAACGCTGGGTGATCCAAGTAGCTCACCAGCCTTGCACAAACTACAAAACAATGACTACAGCAAGCAATGGAGTGCGGTGCCGAGATCCCCACACTGGTGCCAGCGGGGCTCCTTCAAGCTGGAAGATGGCAGCTGTGGAATAGGTAATGCAGATACACAGCTCCAGGGACCTGCGCTAGCCTTGTTTCATGACGTTGTACTGTGCCATACTGACACAGCTGACTGCTTGAAGGCAGCTTGGGGATTTCTAACACGGTGCTTCACTGCACCATGGAGTCATGACTGTAATGTGTACTATGACTCAAAAAGGGCTGGGAGAGAATATTTGTACTGAAATTGGACTTTCTGTGGTTATCTATGCTATATATATTAAAAAAAAAAAACAACCAGCTTAAACTTGGCCATTTAAATGTGAAAAGCAAAAGCAAGCAAATTAAAAATATCAACACCACAAATTCCTGACACAAATAGATTTTTTCTTAATTAGAAGGGTATATATTTGTAAATTGTTATTCATTTCAGCTCTGAGAAAACACACAAATATGTTATCATCTGCCTTAATATTAAGTGGGCTTTGTGGGGAGGTTTTGCATTCATGGTTTAATAACAGCAGCTCTTATTTTTGTGCTCACAATAGAACAGACTTATCGGTTCTGTCAGACATGACTTAGTTACGAATTACTGGACTCCACACTGGTTATTTACAGTTGCTGCTTGAAGAAGGTGACCTTTCCCTTTCCTGGGAAATGCTCTGTTCCTGTGAGAAGTGCTTGAAGAGCTGCACTCCTTAACAAATGCAGCCACACATACATACAAGAGAATCATCCACAGAAGACAATTTAGCACCTTCTGCACTTTCTTTGACTCAGAAGTCAGCCAGGACTCGATAAAGGCATGCAATAAATATGTATTTCCCTCAGGTGTTAGATGCACTTAATCTATCCTTTCAATTAAAATCAGATTAAGACCTTACCATTCAGTATTATTTGTATTTCCCAATACGTAGATTTGAATCTGTGGAATCACCTGTGTTTCCCATTCATGAAAACTGCCTTTTTCCTAGAGGGGCAGAATTCATCTCTCATAACTTCAGCACTCTCAGTTTAGGCACCTAGTCTAGCCTAATCTAACCAAGTTGCTTTGCTCCCTCTGTAGTCAAAGGCCCGTGATGGAGCCCTTCAGAAGGCAAACCATCTGAGATGCCCACCTTGGGACAGGATGACTTGCCTTTAGGAGGATGCAGGATAACTGGTTAAAACCAATTGCCTAAACTCAGGAAAGAAGAATCCTACCCAAAGCGTTCAGAAACACCATGGAGCCATTTATATGTCTTAAGCTATTATTGACACCCACAGTCAACAATATCCAATATTGTGTGACTGCAAGATAAAATGAAGTGACGATGAGGCAAAATGCAACCATGAAGTAAAAATGAAGCCAGGTATAAAAAAATTGCAAACAACTATTCATGCACCTAAGTTATTTTAAGTGACTGTTGATTTCTGAAGCCTAACGTGAGGGGGGAAACATTAGCTAGGCTTTCCAGGATTAAACTCCACTGCAGATTTATGCTGTTCAGGGTTCATACTGTTGGGAACTCAAAAGCTAAATTGCACAAGAAAAAACAACACTGGTCAGCAAAAATGCACCAAAGTAATATCTTTGCAATCACAATGGCAAGCAGACATTAACACCAGACCCCCTTTGCCACCTGCTCGGATGTGGAGCATGCTTACCATGCTGACAGAGAAAAATCCACAAGTATGATGGGGCCCTTGACCACATCAGCAGGTTGAACTGCAATTGCTGTTGATTTTCCTTTCAGTAAGATAGCTTCTCACCAGCATCCTGGCAGACAATCAAAACACTGTGTAAATGATGCTTTAAGGGAGATATCTGAGGCATCCAGGAACTGATGGGAAAAAAAGTCATTTGTTCTTCAACGGGGAAGGGAGAAACCCTCTTCTGCTGATCCATATAGCCACCAGGCTTCTTTACATAGAGAAATGCTATTTATATTGAGTCACCCCCCGGGGCTTCACAGCTATGGATAGCAGAAGACATGCTGTATTTGACCCTATTTTTCATAGCTCTTGTCTTTCATAAGACAAGTGTTTATAGGATAAGATTTCTCACAATTAGTTTCGGCCTTTAGGCTACTTGTTGTTGGATTGTTGTTTTTAAGTTTGAGCCAAACAGTGCAAAACATTTTGTTGCCTAGATATTTTTTTCTCCTCTGAGCAGGAGCCAGATATAGCAGTAGGGGCTCTGCACTGGGAGTCAATTAACATGGATTCTCTTCAGGAATAAATTCTGATGGCTAACAGCAATGGCTTGGGCTTGCTGATCAAGAGTGTCTGTGTGCTTCCTCCCCCAAGTTACAAGCAATTTAGAATCCAGCAATACATGTAAGCAGTTCCAGTTATTTTTCCAGCAAAACTGTTTTTCAAGACTTACTTTCACTTGTTATAACCCGTCTTCTCACAGAGATTTAGAGATCTTGCTGGCAAAACAGGACAAAAACAAACCAGTAAACAAAAAATTAAAAAAAAAAAAAAAGGCAAGGAAAAGGGAATATCCTTGAGAGGAAGTTTATCAGTTGTATAGATTTCAACAAAAGTTGGCCAAAATTTAAAATTCAGGGAAGCATTAGTCATTTCCACATTCAGCTTCATTATTTCTCTACAATTCTTCATGGCTAAGACTTAGCTTATTCCTGTGCCTGGTCTCCGTTGTGGGCCTGTTTTCCAAATCATGAATAACAGTTTAGAAGTGGGTTTCATCCAAATTTCCTCCCCCACTTTGCACTTTCAATTTGATCTAAAAATATTCTTAGTTGAAAGTGCTCTATAAAAGTCTCAATCATAGAGTGACTGGCATTATCTTTCTGTGCTGGTTTTGGCTGGGGTAGAGTTAATTTTCTTCAGAGTAGCTGGTATGGGGCTATGTTCTGGAGTTGTGCTGGAAAACCCCACCAGCGAGTAGGCTGTGGGGGGCACAAGAAGCTGGGAGGGGACACAGCTGGGACAGCTGACCCCAACTGACCACAGGGATATTCCATACCATATGACGTCATACTCAGCATGTAAAGCTGGGGGAAGAAGAAGGAAGGGGGGAATGTTTGGAGTGATGGTGTTTTGTCTTCCCAAGTAACTGTTAGGTGTGATGGAGCCCTGCTTTCCTGGAGATGGCTGAACACCTGCCTGCCAATGGGAAGGAATGAATGAAGTCCCTGTTTTGCTTTGCTTGCATGCGCGGCTTTTGCTTTACTTATTAAACTGTCTTTATCTCAACCCACGAGTTTTCTCACTTTTACTCTTCTGATTCTCTCCCCCATCCCACCGGGGGGGCGTGAGCGAGCGCCTGTGTGGTGCTTAGTTGCCGGCTGGGGTTAAACTACAACACTTTCTTAAGTGTAAGAGTAAGTTGTTTGAAATTTCCTCCCCCAAGTGTCATCGTTTCCCTTTTGAAAGGGAACCGAAATTGCATCTCTGGGTTATCCACCTTCCAAGTTGTCTTGAATTTGTAACACCTAAAAGCTTGGACTGATGCAGTCCTGGATAGGCAAACACAATGGAAAACTAGATTTCATTAAAACACCATCAGATCAAATTGCCTCCAATGAATATTTTAAGTCTGACAATCTGGAAATTCCTTCCTTCAAAAAAAATAAAATCCCTCCCTCTTCCCCACCCCTAGCAGGTCTAGTAATTATGTTTGGGCTTTAGATATCAGCTACAGAGCTTCAGTCATGTTGAAAACTAGCCATTTATTCAAAGAGTTTTGCATGTCAGAATTTTTCTAGTGCCTCATACAAATTTAGTTCTCACTCTATCACTGCTTAATTTCCTTAGTAGCCTCTTATGATGGATACGCCAATGAAATTAAAGTCAAGAACTTCAGAGCTGCTTTAGTTGCTATTTTTCTAGAAGACTCAAAAATATTTGGAGATCCTGTGATGTAGTAAAGGGTATAGCTGGTTCGTGATTGATATCAACAATAAAAGAAATACAAACACATTTGATTTTCTGATGGCCTGATTTTTATTAAAATTTTCTAATCTAGATATCTGACTTAAATCCTAGTCCTTGAATATTCTCCACGCTGACAAGGCAGTAGGTGCTACAGTGTGTTAAGCTCTTGGGTATACCAAGCACAGGACCCAAAGAGGCACTACCTAAACACAGAAAGATGAGTATATGAAGAGGATAATATGCAGCTGATACCTTCTTTCCCAGTTTTGGGACTCCAAGGACATGAAAGGAGGACATGAGCCCAAATTCGTCAAATTAAGAGGATCTACTTATCTTCTGTCTATACTCTTATGCCATCCCTTTAATAAACTTAAACTTCAACCACTTTGAAGCCTGTTAGTGGTTGATTTGGCTTCCACTGAAGCCAAGACAGGCTCTGTCAGCACATTTGCTGTAGCCATACCCTTTTGGCTATAGGAACAGCCTGGAAGGAATTTGCTGTACAGACTGACTGTGATTCTCTAACATGCAGCAGCTCTTTTGCTCCAACAAGCAAAAGAAAGGGATAAAAGAGGGGCTGAAGCTCCTCAGGCTTCAGAGAAAGAAATCTCCTTTGTACAGAAAATACCTTCTCCAGTCATCTACGATCTGGAAGGAAAACCTCCTGCTTGTGTCAGAAGCGCTTAAATATATTGGTGAATTGTTTTATCAAAGATGTATCTCTCGACCTTTGAAATTACAAATAACTGAATCTTGCAATTAATGAAGACAGTACCACCTCACCTTACAACTGAGTGTTTTATAGCACACATCAGCTAAAAGTATTTTTAGATCAAATTGGAAGTGCAGTGAAAGCCTGAAGCTGACCAGAATCGTAATGCAATGGAAAACCTTACACAGACACCTGTTTCAAAGCAATTCCTGGCTCAAATGGCAGATCAGAGAGTGTCAGCTACCACTGATAAGCTCAGATAAGCCCTTGGAATTCTGGATGCTTTGCAGATCCCAAACCTCTTAACACGAGAGGCTCACTTATCACAGTTTCTTTTGGGTCTCCTGAAATTAACTGATGAAATTTCACAGTGTGTAAAAGAGGATAGCTTGGGAATGAGCGCTGCGTTCCTTTTCCCCAGGCTAGCATGCTCCCTCTCACAGGCTTGTCTCCCAAGTGCTCAGTAAAGTAAATTAAAGAGTAAATTGAATGGTTGTTCTTATTTTTATTTCCCCAAGAATTAGTGAAACAACAGCTAGAATACATACAGACACAGATAGCTAGAATGAGCGTAATTTATCTGTGAAGTAATTTCTGTGTCTCTCTCTTTCTGTTACATACATGTACGCTATTTCCTTCCTGATGACAAGGCTGACCAGGGTGCTGATCAGCCATGTCGCTGATATTGACAATGACAAATCCCTTTAACAGCTCAGAACCTTAAATAAATTCTCCCAAGGCACTGGCAGACACTCTCCTCCTTGCCCTGTCACTCATGGCAAAGGCTGAAAGGATGATTAGAAATTAAGCAGGGGTGTTGGGAATGGAAAAATCTCACTTGATGGGGAATAAGTCAAGACTATAAAGTGTATTTAATTCCTTCTCTTTCCTCCTTCAGTTTTAGTTAGGATTAAAATGTCTCCAGCAGATATTTTGGGATTACTTTCATTTTCTTACGCTATGTATGAGCTTATCTGCTTCACATTATCCTAAACAATACTGGAGAATTAACTACTGGAAATAAAACTGATGGAAGGCAAATACATCCCAACAAAAAAAAATCCATGGCTCCCTTCATTTCCCTACCCCCTCCAGAACATATGCATATCAAAAGTTTGTGCCAAAAAAACAACCCTAACATCCTGTCCCACAAATATATTTTCGTCTTATTGTAATGAGCCCTGGTTCTGATGCAAATGGCAAGGAAAACTTATTGTAAGAAGCAGAAGCTCTCTTCTCAGGTGAAATCTTGGCTGGTCAGAGCCTGTCAGGGGTTTATGGATTGCATTCAGCACTTCTCAGAACTCAGCACATTGCCTCTCAATAACATCTAATGCTTTATAAATACTAGAGAACAACAAAAAAAAAATCAGGTCACCATGAAGAAGAACCAAGTCCAACCGCAACCCAAAGCTCAGTGTTTTTACTTGTACAGCCCTTCAGATAACTCCTTTCTCCCTGCCACCCTTATGTTTTCTGTTTCTCTCCTAACAGATTCTGCTTGGCCATTGGTAGTCTTCCCAGTATGTAGGTCCAGGGCACTGTTTAAGACCCAAAACTTTGGGCCACAACCTTGGAGTAGCAAGCAGCAGTATTCTAGCAATAAACAGAACTAAGCCTAGAGGGGCTGTAGCATGAACCAGCAGCAGCCACAAGCACATCTCCACACAGCAAAGCACTCAGGCTATGATGAAACAGAAATGCTGAGCAGCAGAAAGGGAAAGGAAAAATGGAAATCTTGGAAGTAACAGCCTATGGTTGCATAAAGGAAGAAAGGAGAATTTTATTATAAACCTGTGGGAGTGGCACTTCATTTTAGATAGTCTTCACAGCTAGGTGTAACTGTCATATGCTGAGAACACCTTGAATTAACTCTAGGAGAGTACAAGGCTCTAAGTGACATTAATATTTACTTTCAGGAGCTCTTAATCTGCCACAATTATACCAAAGGTCTACAGTAGGAACTGGTCTTGCACTGGACCCTGTAAGGAAGGTTTGGTCTGTGCCCCAGACTAGCCTTGTATGCTGCATAGATTGCATGCCTGACAGGGACCATGCTGGCAGTGTCCCTTCCAAAGCACGGGTGACTCCATATACCCCAGTCAGCTAAGACATGTACATCCTGTCCCGTCTGACAGAGACATATGTTTAGGGGGCAGGACTCAATCAAGGGGTGGAAGTTACATTGAGGCAAGTAGGTCCCTTTCACAGGAATGTCGCT
>NW_008824808.1:3842389-3880319 GCF_000699105.1 Pygoscelis adeliae
TGGTTTTAAAGCAGCGTAGGCAGAGACAACTCTTTGGTCCTCTCAAAGGCAGAGAGGGCTCCAAAGATGTTAGAGACACCTTCACACTTGAGAGTACTCAATAAACTTGTTTGGCAAGGTGAGGCCAGGCACAACAGGTTTATAGTATCTGATGATGTGCTTTTGATGCAATGCACAAATGGAAAAATGAGTCTACTCCAATGTGACAGGTTCCATGTTTCTCTAGATTTATCATTTTAATAAGCAAGATTAACTTTTCAAAGCACATTGTCTAGAATTTGTCATGATGACTGATGATGCTCCTGTTGATTTCATAACAAATTTTGCATTTAAAAAGCATTTTATAGTCTCTTGTGCCAACTCTGGAGCTATATATTTACCTACCCAGCTACAGCAGCCCCAAGAACTGAGGCTAGTTCCCCCAGAGGAACTCATCTGATTGAGTTATTTTGAAAATATTTCCCCACATTTGTGGGCAAACCAGGTCTGCTGGTTGGATTGTCTCCATGCAGCAAGTCATTCTCGTGAAGCTCAAGTTCGTCCAAGCCTTTCTGTGAGGAACATCTTAGAACAAACAGAAGGAAAGAGGGAGGGAAGATTCAGTGTTTCTCTTTCCAGGTAAAGAGTAGAAAGCTTTTTAATTTATAAAACTTCCATTACAAGAACACACAATATATCCTAGTACTGCTGGATATTAAAATCCATTTTTTTTACGCAGTAAGATTTTGCTCCTTGACAAACAATCACACTGTCTACTTTTTTCTTTTCTTCTTTTGGTACGGTAACATTAAAACAGTTTGCAACTGCAGAAATCCATTTTAAGAATATTGCACAAAACTCAAAAGGTGGAGACTGAAGAAGGAAGAGGAGATTGTGAGACAGTGGAAGAAGGTGTCTGAATTGGGATAGTGTAGAATCTAGCCACTGTAAAGACATTAGTAATAATTAGTATTTATACAGCAGAAGTGAATTCCCTTGGACATTCTCTTAATTGTAAATTAACCTGTTAAGCAGGAATTTAGATGATGCACTGCTGATCTCATTTGGCCTGAAAAATCCCAGTACAACCACATAACAGCTCTTTGGTTGCTCACTATAGCTGATGCTGGTGAAAGCTCAAGCACTGAAAAACCCAAACAAGACTCTTTTTGATCTCTCAACACGTGTTTGCCACAGGTGTTTATCTGTGATATGTTCCCAGTAAAAATCTCATTAACCTAAATGCTAGCAGGAGAGGTCTGTTTGGAAGCTTCCGGCATGTTGGCTGTTTTCCTCAGGATGGAAAGTTTCCAGCTGTGAATGTGCAGCCAGTACTACTTAAAAATATCAAAGTGATTATATCATCAGCATGAGATGTCTGTTTCCCATGTTGAGGTCTGTTGTCCCGAGGTCCTCCTCCAAACCAATGAGGGCATCATGAACAAGACATTTGCTATGGAAATCAAACACAGACCTGGAGGAAAGCAACTTGCCAACAGGCTGCTGAATAGAGGAGCTGTTGAACTAACAAAGACTCTCAAGAAATATCTGCCATCAAGCCATGACTCCCAAGTGGCACATCTCTGCTACAGCTATTTATATCCTGTGTTTCTGCAAGGGCAGATGCAGGAAAGTTAAATCAATTTGACTTGAAGCTCTTCTTTAGTCTAGGATCACACTTTACTTACCTTAAAATGAAAGAAGCTAGTAATCGTATGTTAGGATGTTTTTAATCCATTGTTCTTAATATATTTTAACAGAAGTGTGAAACTAATTCTCCTGTTGTGGTTTAACCCCAGCTGGCAACTAAGCACCACACAGCTGCTCACTCACGCCCCCCCGGTGGGATGGGGGAGAGAATCAGAAAAATGAGAAAAAACTCATGGGTTGAGATAAAGACAGTTTAATAAGTAAAGCAAAAGCCGCCCATGCAGGCAAAGCAGAACAAGGAATTCATTCACTCCTTCCCATGAGCAGGCAGGTGTTCAGCCATCTCCAGGAAAGCAGGGCTCCATCACGCGTAACAGTTACTTGGGAAGACAAAACACCATCACTCCAAACGTCCCCCCCTTCCTTCTTCTTCCCCCAGCTTTATATGCTGAGCATGACGTCATATGGTGTGGAATATCCCTTTGGTCAGCTGGGGTCAGCTGTCCCAGCTGTGTCCCCTCCCAGCTTCTTGTGCCCCCCCCCCAGCCTACTCGCTGGTGGGGTGGGGTGAGAAGCAGAAAAGGCCTTGACTCTGTGTAAGCACTGCTCAGCAGTAACGAAAACATCCCTGTAATATCAATGCTTTTTCCAGCACAACTCCAGAACATAGCCCCATACTAGCTACTCTGAAGAAAATTAACTCTACCCCAGCCAAAACCAGCACATCTCTATAAACAGAGAACACACTGTAATTCAGAGAGGTCAAGACTTAAATGTCCAATGGGTCCAGGGCGTTTGGTGCCTAATGAAAGATGCTTACAGCTCAGCCTTCAGAGGTTTGGACAGCTGGTACTGTAGGGCATATTCAGGGAAGCACAGCCAGCCTTCCTAACCCCAGAGCATCATTCTAGTTACTCAGTCACATTGTTGCAAAAAATTAAGCATTATTTTTCCCTCTGCCGGCAGGCCTGACTTCAGCCTCACCAACACATTATTCACTCCAATTTCCATTGCAAATTCATGGTGGTATTGACTTTTTCTTCTTATTAGTGCAGAAAAATTAGGGCAAAGCACAGACTACCTGAAATCCTTAATAGATTATTAAAGTCAGCAGGCATGCCATGGAAATTTTCAGATTACTTAGCCTCTTTCGTAAACCAAAGGCTAATATATGACCCAAACAATTACAGTCTGTGAACTTTCACAGACAGCCTGAAGGCAGCTGTAGAAGGTAGGACAGAGCAACAATTTTGAAAGAGCAGCAGGCAGTCAAGCACTGTCAGGATAAAGCTTCTCCCTCTTGATGCTAATGAACGAAGAATCAGATAATTGGAATGCACTTTCATATGTATTCAGCTTCTGAAAATGCATTTGAGCTAGGGTATTTTCTCATAGGCACGGTATCACACTGCTAAAATAATTCTTTTTTTTTTTAGTTCTTGATCTTAGCGAGGGAGGAGGGAAATAGGGGGAGGTAAGTTTTCCCTGTAACATCAGCCCACCTGCACTGGAAACAGTCCTACGGACCATGAATGAGAAGTGTCTCTGTTTTCAAATAAGGAGGGGGGGAGGAAGCAACAGTGACTAGGGAAGGGCAAAGCAAGCAAATGGAGACTGGAACACAGGAGAGGGTGGAAAACAACCACTTCAGAGTTCAGTAAGTGTTTCTGATGCAGTATTACAGCTTATTTGAATCAAAGCCTTTGAAGGACTTTCTGGCAAATGCACCATGTCATTTCTGTAATAGTGAAACAAAAGTTACTTTAAAAAGAAAAAAGCAGCCTTTACATTCACATGAAGCCAGACCTGAATAAACGAGTTGAACAATAGAGTGATTCCTTCCAAAGAAAATTAGATGTCTTTTTTATCCTCTGTGTGCTGTTTAATTGAGGTTTAGGACAAACAGAAAGTTGAAAGCTAGCTGATCTGCTGGTCTGGTCACAGCACAAATCTGTGGGACAAAGAATGGGTTTCTGAACTTACCCTAGAAGGGGGGTGGGGAAAGGAAAGCTAAGCAACAGCTCCCCCAGACAGCTAACAAGGACAAGATAGATCTTAATCTAAACAAAATCAGAAATCAGTGCACGACCTGTCATGAGAAAGCACTGGCTAATTCATTTTAGAAATCTGGTGCTGAACAGACGCTGCACATGTTGACACACACCAAACCAGATGAAATCTTTGCACATCTAAATTCCATAAGCAAATCTCAAACAAACAAAAAAAAAACCCAAAAACCCACAAAAAATTAATTCACACTTTCTTTTTAAATAATATAAAATAATATTTTAATCAATATATTGATTTTTTAATACATACGATTTTTTAAATAAAAGGAATAAAGCATTACTGTTTCCCCTTGAGGCCACTGCTCTTGCACACTTACTCTCTTCAGGATTCAAGAACCTAAGATGGAAGTGTCCCAGTGAAAGCCCGCCACATATGTATCTGCATCTGGAGATGCAATTAATCATCCAGAAAACTCACTGAATCAGTCTACAAACCAAGACCAAAAATCTCGTTTCACTAGAGATATTTTTACTGAATTAAGCTAAACTTCTGAAAGGTCAAAGGAGATTTTATTTTTATAAATATGTGTGTGTGTATACACACACACACACACACAGAGCAGATAGTTTAATCTCGCTGCCTCCTGTCTCTAATGGGATATTTATGATAACCAATGCATGCATCTTCCTCAGAATATAGTATCAATGACATACTGTGATTCACGCTGTCACGATCGGACCACAGAATATTCACTGAAACTTATTTTCCACCAATTTCCCCCACAACTGGCACAAGAGTTATGGTCAATAAATAAATAACATACACTCCTTTGACACTAATGAGCTAAAATACTATTTGCTTACCTAGATGGTCTCTAACATAAGAACACCCAGTTCCTCTAAAAAAAACTAAAAAGATTGTTTCCCCAGTAGGACTAACCAACTAAAATAATGATGAATTCTTCAAATTTACACAATATAAATTTTTACCATCCTCTACCAAGTATTTCTGGATAAAAAAGTCTTTATTTTTTCAATCCAGAAACGTCAAGGCAGTGCAGCATCATTGCATAAAAATACCTACTTATAGCACATAAAGCTGTGAATTTACATAAGTTTAGAAAATCATTACAAAAGGGCACTATGGGATGCATCCTGCTATCAGATACAGTGTTTTAAACCTGCAATGGACCCAAATGGAGCTTCTCTAGATTTACACAGGATTAACACAGACAGAGTATGGCTCATTTTCTTGATATCATATTGTCCTGGTTTCGGCAGGGATAGAGTTAGATAAACCATGACACATTTCCACATGCTGAAATTAGTATAGAAGAAAAGTTTAGACAAGTGTCCTGCATAGTAAGTTGTATTTTTATTTCTTCCATTAAGAGAGATGATATAAGAAAAAAAGTACATTTTACACACTGTACTAGCTTGGGTGAAATTAATAATTTAACTGAAGAGTAATTGTATAAACCAACAATAAAATACAGATGTACGCTCAGACAAGTTTCAAAGGGATCCAATAGACAGCTTGCTCTTACAGCCCATATGTCCCACAGGACTCGAGGATGATTTCTGAGGGCTATTTTTCTTAGTTTTTGTAAAACCTTGTTGCTTATAGCCTTCAGCTGGATACACAGGGATTCCCACACCACCTAAAAAGGATTGAATATCTAGAGTATAAACGCACTGAAGCAGGAATTGGAGATCGGCTAAGTTCCCAGCTCTGCCACCAGTAGCTGTGTGATCTTGGTCAAGTCACCTCTTTTTCTGATTCTGGTTCTCCTTCCATCTTGACCACCCAAGAAAATGGGTCCTTGTCACTGTGAGTCCTGGTCCTGTTGATACTCATGATCATTCATTAGGTAGTCGAAGCTTAACCTGGGGGCGCACAGTGCAAGAGCAATAAGGATCATCAATGAATAGGGATCTATGAGGATGCTCGTGTTCACATCTGGGAAAGCTAGATGTTCATAAGGAGTCTAACCATCTAGAAATCTATATTGCTTCTTTGTATTGTGTAGGTAGTAAGAAGAGAGGTGTGAGAAAGATTTACTCAAGCCAAATGGAAGAGAGAGTGGGATACTAGGCACCACGACTTTCTTTTTCAAATTCCTCATTTTTGAATGCAATAACCTAATATCCTTAATTTGCACACATGCAAATAAATTATCTTTTGCAACAGCCTGAGGCAATACCTGTTTTCTGTCAAGGAAATGCTAGATATCTCTGGATTTTCAGGTTTCCTTTTCTTTGAGCATGGTCACAGACATCCCCAAACTCACCCCATTGATTAACCTCTTTATTGATTGCCTTTCCTCCAAAAGGCAGCACATACAGATCTGCCTCAATGTCTTTGCACTAGACAGGGGTTAAAACACCACCTTTTTATTGTTTCAACTGGATTTAAAAAACTTAAGGACTTCTTAAACTGGATAAGTTTGCTTGATTGCTAAGGGTTGCTTTGCGATATCACCTCGATTACATGTACTCACAGAACATATTCAAGAGTAACACTATAGTTGTGTATGATGGCAACATACACTGTGTTAGATCATACACTGTATCAACAGCAGCTCTAAGCAATTCAATCCTGAACTCATTTAACAGTAGGCATTGACTGCTCTTGTTGGAAAATACCATCACTAGCCAATTTCTAGCATCTCACAATAGCTTCAACTGTCTCAGAGTGTGATATAACTATGATAGATGCCTGAAGCTTGGAAGGATGAGCACTAAATGGAGGAGTGGTTTAGTTTTCAATCTTCGCACACTTTCGATGAAGTACTAATAAAAATGCTGTAACACAGGCTTCACTTGCAATTCTACTATGGAAATTCGCCTACTGACAGCTTTATTAAGAATATCATGAGTTTTCTTTACAGCCTCAATCAACCTCAAGATGAAGGGCTTAAAAAGAGAAAGCCGTTTTCTTACCTGATCATAGATTCAATCTGATTTAGATAATTAAAAGTGGGGAGTAATTAATCCTGAATTTTTTTGCACACTTTGAGGAAGGAAAAAATAAGTGTTACATTTATTACTTAAACTCAAGGCAACAAAGCTGTGCAGATGAAAAGTTCAGATGAACTTTCATAAACAACAATTATTATTTGGTCAAGAAGAGTCTAGAATATACATTGTGGAAGAAATCCCTAGGAAAGTCTAGAACGGAGCAATTTTCACATGATTTAGCTTTTGTGGGTTTCTACACAGTGAACAAGATAATCAAAGCTAAAGATATAAACAAAGTCATTTTTATTCCTGCATCTGGTTCTTCTGAAATATCAAGACTGTATTTCTCCTGTACTGCATCTCTATTTCAACACAGTGCCTTTTGGTGAAGTTATTCCCTCATGGGGTCTCTACAACTACTTTTGTTCTGCAGTGAACATCACGATTGTTCTCTTGTTTGCCTTTGTTCTATTACTCCTGGCAAAATTTAAAACAAATATTTTTTCTTTCTTTAGGAAAAGAAAAAATATTATGAATAAATCTTTGAAATATTTATATGTGATTATTTGATACCGAAAAATGAAATATCAATCATTTACAGTGTATTATGTAATTGTTTATATAGGGTTTTTTAAAACTATTTTAGCTTTCTTCTCTTCACAGAACTTGTGCAAAAATGAAAAATTATACAGACATTTCTAGTTCCAGGTTAAGAC
This sequence comes from Pygoscelis adeliae, assembly GCF_000699105.1. Taxonomy (NCBI): domain Eukaryota; kingdom Metazoa; phylum Chordata; class Aves; order Sphenisciformes; family Spheniscidae; genus Pygoscelis; species Pygoscelis adeliae. The sequence continues at coordinate 3,849,705 of NW_008824808.1, forward strand.
AACCAAGATATATACCTTTTAGTGCATTTTAAGGAATACGGAAGACAACAACAAAATTTCCACATTGGCAAGTAGATTTAGCTAATGGTATGACTGCAGATTTATAAAATAGTATTAAACTCAACTATTATAAATTAATACAGCTATGGCTTTCTTTTTAGCTACTATAGTGTGGGTTTTTAAAGTTAACATATATACTTATCACTCTCTCCTGAGCCAAAATGCTCAGGAAGATCCAGTTTTCCCGAAGCTGAACAAAGCCTGCACCTGTTATTCTGCTGTAGGCCACTCTGGAGACAGATCCTCATCAAGGAGCCTGAGTCTGGTTGAGAAATGACATCATCATTTCCAAAAACACCCCCAATCTGTGGGAGTGGCTGGACCTGGTGAGGGGTGGCCCTTCACGAGTCACCTCACTTACATTCTTTTTAAGGTTGCTAGAACAGAGTGAAAATCCAGGGTAGGTGGATTTTAATATCCAAGTAAACTTACATTTTGCTTATTTAAAAAAAAAAAAACAGCAAAGCATTTACAGTAAGTGTTTTTTGTAAGCAGAACTATGAAGACATAGTCGTTGTACAGATTTATCATTATCTTTACTATTAATGTTTCAGGGCAAACACCATATAAATATGTTTATCATCCATTTATTAATACAGATCATTACTATAAAATGATGCAGTTGTGCTGTGTTAAACCATTAGGTTAATGTTTCATCAACATTCTCTTACATGCACTTTAAATCAGGCTGTTGAAAACAGTTGCAATAAATTCCTAAGCCACAAGTGGTCATAAAACCATTTACACATACACAGCCCATTCTACTGTTCCTGGTCCTCTAAATCATTCAGCTCATATTTCCTGAACCCTGCAAAAAATACTTGTTAGTCCTAAAGTGTGCCCAATGGATACGTGTCATTTAAGCTTTAAAGTACTCCAATCCATTAAGGTGGCAACATGTATTTTATTTCTAGTAGGCTCAAAGTGAATCTTACAAAGATTTAAATTAGAGGCATCTGAATTAAAACATCACAAGTGTAGTAAGAGACCGAAAGTGACTGTGGTTCACATAAACCCTGGATAACAATATGGAAAAACTCCTTTATTTGAGACATGAATAGATAATGAGAACATTACAAAAGCTTCCCTTGTATGTTTTCAAGCTGTCGCTGAAAGTGTTTTCCAATTAGGATAAAAAGCCAAATTTAATTAAAATTCAGTCTAAATGTCCTGTTTACTTTTAACTACAAAGGTTCTGCACTATAAAGATAAATATAGTCTACCATTACAAGAAACAACTACTTTAAAATTTATAAATGGAAGGTGAGAATAGACAGATATACTCAGAACATTGTGTTACAGATTTATTGCTATATTTTAAGGCTATAGAAGAATGACATGGCATTCAAGCCGTCCAAGAGGTAATTTGCAATTCAGCACATTGTATTTTAATCAATAAATAATCATGAACAGAGGAGGACATGATTTCTCATGTAACTAGCCACTGCTGGGTTCCAGGGAGCAGCTTCCCTTCGTGGATGCTGAACATCATAAAAAATAAAACACTGAGAGCTTTGCAGTAGGAATGCATTATCCCACCGTTTTGAGATGAGGTTTTGATTTGCAGAAAAAAAAAAAAGAGAAAAAAAGAATGTATCATAATATTTCCTGATAAATTTTGACTTCCTGTCTTAAACAGGTTTATTTTAAGCTATTGGGGAAGAAAAGTAAAGCCATATTTGTTTTTACTTAAATTGACAGTGTAGTAAGGGGTGTCCCATACACAGGCTACTTCCAAACTGGTTATAAGCTCAAGGAATTACTTATTTTTTTGTAAAATAATGGTATTTAACCACTGCATGTGTTTTGTGCTATACCCATCTGTGTCTTCAAACACGTACATGCCAAGAACGAGTTAGCCTTGCCTCGCTGGTGTTACATAGAACTAAAGCACTCTGGGAAACAGGTGAACCACCTGTGCATCCAGGCACAGCCTTGAATATAACATCCTTTGAATGAGAAAACACCCTCCCAGAGCAAAAGCTTCCCCAGGGGATACCTACAGCATCCTCCCAGAAAGTTGCTCTGCTTGTTTCATTCAACCCAAATCACCTGAAATAGATAGCTCTGCTTCTCCTGGCAGTGTTGCCATGGCAGCCCCGCGCTCCCTGCCATGCTGAAACCTACCCAGGAGGATGGGGAAGTGCGTACACAGGTAACAGAGCACAGAGTGGGACGCTGCAGCAGCGTTCCTCAGGCTTTGTGCAGAGGTACCCAGTGTAGCGATACCCAAGCTTGTTTCAGAGAAGATGCTGTGCACCACCTTACTCCAAGCCATATCTGGACTGAGCCTTGGCCACCTACTCCTCACCCACCCACCACACAGCTCCCTGCAAGCTCCAAGACATCTCTGTGCCTCCAGCAACAGTGGGCTGAAGGGACTGTGTGTAACAGAAACAGCCCTCATTAAGCTGACATCAGCGGCAAGACTGCAACAGAGCCTGCATTTCACCCGTGCTCATGGACGAGAGGTGGGAGGACTGAACAGGACGCGGGGCAGATGAGTGGTTACCAACAGTTACTCTCTGGGCCTCCCACGTGAAGCAGCAGCAAAGCTGCTAGAAGGAGACTCCATCTGCTCCTGGAAGGGAGCACAAACACAAATAACACCGTATGGCCAACGTTATCCAAGGCAGCTTTTAGATCTAAAAGAATCCTAATATTACAGTATTCTGCAATCTGCACATAATATTTATGCAGAAGATGATCCTAAAGAATTTCTGAATTTAGTTTTTAAGCTAATGTCAACCTGAATATTTATCTGTAAATATAGAGGGGGGGAAAAGCTACTGCAGTACTTCAGAAAACAGCCCTGTTTGGTATCACTGCGTAGTAGCATTTTAACAGAATGGATCCACATATCTGTCCCCAGGCAGACTGATCTAAGTAGGTGGCAGAGGGCATTTCCTTCATGCACTTCAGATTCAGCCTCATCACTCAATAACCTGTTTGCACAGGTTGTTTTGAGTAGAGTGGCAAGGACTATAGGTGATGGCTGAGAATTTAAAGTCAGCTTTGTTAATCTCCAAGCTCCTGAACCAGAGAAAAAAACCAAACTATATTACGCAAATACCGTTCCCTCGAAACCACATTTACTTAGGAAAGTGCCGTTTCTTCCTGGTGTTTTTTTTTTTTTTTATGAAGCAACACAAATCCTGTGCTGTGATTCTTCCTGTAGCTAGCAGACCACAGCTGTGTCAAATGCTGGGATAATCATTTACTCCAAACACTATGAATGATGCAAGGTGGGGGGGAGAGAGGAAAAAGACAGCATTTCCCCATTTTAGAAGGAATAGACCTTCAGATTCATGTAAAAATATCTTAAAACAAAGATTGCTTCTAGAAGCTCTCTACGTTTTACAAAGGGCTGATAAATACTGCTTCATGTTCTCCCATCCAGATAAACATAATATGTCAGTCTGTAAACATCACTTTGAAAGATCTCATAATACAGGCTTTGATTTAGCAGAGGAGTTAAGCATGCAGAAGCCCATAGGTGTATACGTAAAGGGTGGGTTTATTATTGAAGATGGAAAGGACATACAAACAAGTGCTTTGCTGAACTGCAGCTGTAGTAAATTCTTTTCAGAAACTGCTGCCTAACAAGAACATTAAGTGAGTGATCTTTTTCTCTCCATTTCATCAGGATTTATCACCTTTGATTAGAGCTGAGTGACTAGTATTTCTTTGACAGATTTAAACTTTTGCTTTATATGACTAATTTGTATATAGTTTCTGCTATTGTTCTCTTCTAAAGGACACCCGTTATTTTTTTAGCCCTACCCAGGAGAGGGAAAAAAAAACAACAACAACAAAAAAAATCAGGCACTTCTGATTTCTACTGATCTATTCTTTAACTGCAACTACCAGAAAGAGTTGTGCAGACAACCATTCAGGCCACTGGTTGTTCAAAACTTCTTTGCTCTAACTGTGGTTTGACATACAATATGGATGTTATCCAATAACTCAAAGGATTTTTCTTTTTTTTTTTTTCTTCCTAACTGTATGATTGAAGCCCATGGGAAAGAGATGAGCCCTAACAGCTATTTGAACAGTAACAGTTAAGTAGCTATTGTTGGTTGTGCCTATTCTAGCAACCAAAGATGACAACAAAATAAGGTATTCTGTGAAGTACATCTAAAAGTTTTGTCACGCCTGACACACTCTTAGATGGTATAACACATAGAATCTGCAAGTGATGCAGTACAGAGCTGCTCACTTCCCAGGAGAGGGGCTGGGAGCATACCACTGTGGTGGTTTTAGACTCAGATTTCCACACTGTCTTATATGACATTAATTTCCTTTATGTGGGACCCGCCACCACCAAAAAAACCAAACCAGACAAAAACACCACCCCAACCGAAAAAAAACCAACAAAAAACAAACAGATTTAATGTCAATAGGGGTTTTCATCACTCTCCCAGTAGACATTTCCCATTAAATTTTATCCCAGAAGTCCTGCATGCAAGTACAGAACTACTGACAGACACATTTAGAAGTGTTACACAAACATATTTGTACTCTGTTTTGAGGTATTTTTGGTTGTTGATGTACTGCGTCAGTATTGCCTTCCCTCACTGATCCTCTCCTAGGTCTGTGGAGAGGTCATTCTTCACTGTAATGACCAAGGAGAGCAGTACAGTTTGTTTTGTCTTTTTCATTTTCTTCCTAGAAATTACCAGTTGAATTGCAGTAATTCACCACGTGAAATGTTTATTTTTAGTGCTGACCCTTCTAGGGCAAGAACATTTGCTCAGACACAATCAAGAAAAAGCAGATGATGATACACTCAAGACCTGTAATGGAAATACCTGTTTGTACACTGACACATTACAATTTAAAGACGCATTGAGAATAATTTGTGACCCAGGGTCACTCACTGCAACAATGGAGCTAGTGAAAAGCAAGGGCCAAATCTAGACTGTGAGGCCACAAAGCAAATACTCCCAATAATATTGAACATCAAACCTTCAGTGTCTTCTAAAAAAAGAAAAGTCATTGTGTTGTCTGATTTGGATCCCTAGGAGCATTAGAAATGGAGTCAGCGCTAATAGAAGTAGCAGACATATAATCTACAGACACCAGCATCAGAAAAGGAAGGTACATTTGGAAGGAAACCAGCAACTAACCAGGTCTACCAATTTAGGCAGAACCTCTGAATGAATGCTTGAATGAGAAGACTCGGAATGAACTTCTGGAAGAGACAGCTAAGCTGGCATTAGCATTAACTGCCCAGATTGCTTTCTGAAATTCTCTGACCTGCTGAAGCAGCTCAGTTATGCCTCGAAGTAAAATACTCCAGTCTTCCCCCAAACCACCTGTCATTCAGTTTCCAGGTTCATTAGCACAAGCAAGGAAAATCTGCACTTCAGCAACACAAATCTCAGCTTGGCTGAGACAGATCCACCGACAGATGCAGGAGCAGAATCTCACAGCTCCTAAAAGCTCCGCTCAGTATTTATTGCTGGACTGTTTATGCAGTTACGGCACACAAGGGCTTGGTGAAGTACTTATAGCCACTTGAATATCTTTATAAGTTAAGTAATCAGATGTCATCAGAACGCAAACAAAGGAAATGATGGAAGCTCTCACTGAGGGATTTTGTCTTACCGTTCCCTTCCTCTCAAACATTAAACATCTTGAAAAATACTTGACAAACTCTGATGTGATACTAAGCTTCTTCCTCCTGGGGATGCCATCAAAAAGATTAAAACCCAAAAGTAACTGTCCAATTTTATCTCTTTTAGACTATTAAAGCTGAGATCTATTCTTGGCTTCAGCTGCTAATGTGAAAAGAGACTTTCAGGAAGGTTTCTGTGTGAGCTGCTCCATCTGAAATATTCGATAAGATACTGCTATTTTTATTTCTCTCAATCTCTTTCTTCACCTACAACAATGACTTAGTTAAAGCTAAACGAGTTCCCCAGGAATCATTCCACATTCACAAACAGGCTTTCCCTGGCAAGGCTACCGCATGCCCTTTGCTTCCCAGACACAGCCTCTCTTTCCACCCTTTTATCCCAGGTCTATCTGTTTTTCCAGACAAATATGGGCAGGCAAAATATTGGTAAGTATGGATCTCAAAGTCCCATCTGGGATGGGATATTTTGCAAAGAAAATAAAACTTAAAAGAAAATGTCACAGAAGAGGAGTTTAATTCCTGATACCCTGGTATGATACTTGTTCTCATCTTGACCCAGGGGAAACTAGGTGTTTGTGGTCATGGGTCAAAATACTGATTATTTTTTTATTATTTTTTAAACAGGTTTTGATAAAAACTTCAAAAAGCATAAGTTCATTTAATTTCTGGTGTTTAAATTGAATCAAAAGGGTTTGTTCAGCTCAGCTCCTGGCTGGCGGCAATGCCCCTGAATGCGTGGTGTAAAAAATTATTCTGGTGTCTTATGCCTCATCTTCTTCTATCGCTTTGCCCCCCCCGGTGAGCTGTTGGGGTGCTGGGCATTGCCGAGTTGCAGCAGTTGGCATCCTGCACTTTGGGGAGCTGGTCAGCAGCCCATCGAGCCAAGGGCTCTGACGAACTCTCAGCACCGAGCTGCCACAGCCTGCAGCCACTGTGCTGGCTCCCTGCCTTACCTCTGCTGCAGGTCACTGCCCTGTCTCCCGTCCTTGAAGACAGGGGGATGCACAGTTCCTCAGGCCCTGCAGTTCCCTCTTTCATTCCCTCTCAAAATTGCAAATAAAATAGCACATTCCCTTTAGCCAGTTCAATAATGAGTGTGGGAATCTCCAGTGAAGGGACAGTAATAAACAGCCAGGAGATGGCAACACTTCAAACCACAACAGTCTTCACCCCGTGAATGTGAGTCGAAGCCTGCAGAGGTTGGTCACCACCAGCTGACTCACTCTGGAACCTTTCAGCTCATTTTGTCAAAATGAGGTTTTTGATTTAGGAGAATCTACGCAGAATGACATGCAGGCTTCGTGATTTCCAACTCCCCACCCCCCAAAAAAAACATCAAATATCTATCCAGTGGGATTTCCCAGCACTGCTTTCTGCAGGAAACTTATCCTCCCACGCAGCATCATGGTTTCTCTGCTTCTATTCTTGGCCAGAGCACTTGAAGTGCAGAGGGCAAAATCAGATTAATAAAAAGAAAGAAGGTCAAGCCTTCCATCAAGTTCAGTTTTGCAGTTGAGTGAAGTAATTTCTCATTCCCACTTCAATTTGTTCCTCCAACACTAAAGCTTACTAAATAATTATACTTAAAACAATCCTGATGAAATCTTTTATACTTTAAGAACTAGAACATCAATTCAATTAAACAATGATTGCAATATACTGATTTTTCTCCATATCCTTCTTATCAGAGAAAAAAGTTGGCTTAACGATGTCAGCTTTAAAAATATATTCAGCCAGTTAATTTGTTACTGAAAGCCAAAAACGTTCTCCCAGTTATGTTCCTGTGACTTTTACTGGTTTGGTCCCTGCTGCAAAACAGATACATTATAGGGAAAAAAGTCAAAAGTGTAATTTTCATTGATGGAGCCAAAGCCTTAATAAAAGATTATGGAATTCCAGACTTACAGTTCCTGAAGTGTTGGTAAAGAATGGCAGTGATCTTATCCAGAAGGGATTTCTGAAGCCACTATTAGACATTGCAATGTAAAAGTCAAATAAGAAGGAGGAAAATATGTTTGCATGTCTTTCCTCTTTTTTTGACTTAAAGCAAATAAAACTCATTGCACAAGATAGTTGCTTTTGAATAATTCTGTAGTTCTAAAACTAACGTATTTTGATATTTTCAAACCATACATAAAGTTGTTATACTTTTCTGCCTAAGGTTTTTTGGTGCATTGTTTTTTAAACCAGTGAAGAAATGAAAATGAATGAGTGCTTATTCAAAGCAAACATTTTCTCTTGCCTCTGGTACCTACTGCAATTGCATGTGAGACTTCACATTAGACTGGTATAGTTTAAGTATAGCCTTATAGACTGGTATAGTATAGCCTTTCATTAATGTGCAAGTGGTAACTCCAGCATTCAGATCCTCTGCAGAGCTATTCAAATGAGGAAAAGCAGGCATTTCTTTATATCCTTTCTCAGAAGCACCTCATTTAAATAGTAAGTAGGGAATGCCCAAAGAGGATGTCCCCAATTACAAAGCATTTTACTTACATCAACAAATTTACACTCAGAAAATGATCCAAGTCTACCAATGTACAAATTCTGCCTGAATTTGTAGTAGCAGTTTCAAAGGCACGCTTGCATTAGAGGAGACAGCAGCATAGGTCTTCCAGCTAAATGCACTTAGTTCATCTCTCGCTGCAGCACCAAACATTTAATCCACTGAAGGACAGGGTTTTGCTTTGCTCTTACCAGCCATCATTACAACAGTAGGCACCTTGAATTACTTGCTCATATGCAAATACACAAAAGGGCCAAAGCCATTAATCTGAAGAGAGGTTTCCTCAGAGCCAACCAACGCTTACTCCTGGTGGATATTTATGTGGCTTATACGCCCACTTTAGATTCAAGATCGGTCATTATGATGGTTGGACTTGGCCTTCAAGACATGTCGTCTTAATACAGGGAGTTATGTGAAGAGAAGCTGCTGCAGATTTTGCCATTGCTAAATTGTGAGTGAAGAATAAGGTGATGCAGAAGAGGGAACAAGTTGGTCTGCAATCAATCAAGTGCCTTTCTAAGGTGCACTTTGTTAATCTTTCAGGAGAAACTTCTGTATTCCTAAATCCTCTACTCCGAATCAAGTAAATACCACCAAGGAACTCTACAGAGGTATCATAACGTACCCTCCTCTAGTACCAGAGAGCTAGTTTACGAAGCCAGAAAGGTGGTGTTTTAAATCTGTGCAACACTCAAAACTTACAGCGTAATTAGCATGTAGTAATCATGGGCCCGGTCTGTGGTATACCAATGTAGTGCAAGTTTTTCACTAAACTGCCTCAGCTGCTGCTGTGACGGTGCATCTGAGCCAGGGTTCAAACTAACCATTGGATCTGAGCATTTTCTCCTGCAGCAACAAATCTGACCTAGTTTAAATGCCCCTTTATTTGACTTTCAAGCCTTATCTACATTCTGCACCAAAAGAATCATATTCCTAGAGAAGGTCATAAAGAATTCCCACCACCATCCCTTCCCATGCAACTTTAGATTATAAAGTCTTAGCCTCGGACAGGAGGAACTAATGTTGCAGCTGCACTGCTACTTAGGGATTACACTCCACACTCTTGAAGCAAAAGCCCCGGAAAAATGCTTTAAATTCCACTCATCATGCACTAAAATTTGAAAACAGCAGAAGCCTCCACATATGCTTTTCAGGGATCAGGGGAAAGTAATCTGAATATCAGGTCCCATAAGTTCTTTCGAGCAATCAGAGATGAAAATTTTGCATTCATTCTACAGCATTCCAATGTGTATTTTGATGCAGGGAAAATTAATTGTCTCTGCTAATTTACTCCAGTTACTTCACAGCCTTGTTAATTAGGCAGCTCTGTGCAGCATTATTGTTCCAATTCCTTCAGAATAACGGCTTCCTTTGCTGTTGGTTTTTTTTAATTCATTGAGCATATAGATATGTACAACATATCAAGAAGTAAATCTAGACATACTTGTGGGAACAAATTCATCAATATCTTATTAAGAGGCAAGATTTACTTCTCGCTCATCCACCAGCATGATTCCACAGATAACCACCATGGCCACACCAGTGCCCTCTGCTCTTGCAGATGCCTCCCTGCTTTCTGTGTCCCTGTCAAGAAATGAAGCGAGGGATCCAGGGCAGCAGTTGCCCTTCCTTCTCTCTCCAGGCTGGGGTGAAGGAAAGAGTCCCCATTTCTACATCTGTACCTAAGACAGGAGGGAAGAGATGCGGGAGCTCTCCAGCAAGCCAAGCATAGGTAAAACATGGCCCTGAGCTACCAAGTGGGAGGTTACCAGGAAGAGCCTAGTGGTAAGTAGTAGTAAGTAGTTTAACTAAGCTGCCTCCAAAACAGCCTGCTTTAACTAGGTACCTAAGCTAGCTTGGCAGGGCTCACAGCCTTACAGATGATCTCTGCAAGTAGGAACCAAGCTACTCAATTCAACATATGCTTTAGCTGTGTCCATAGTGCAACCACTGCTGCATTTGCAGCTCGAGTAAGCATACTCCACTTTTACAAGATCTGTACAAGTTAATACAACAAGCACCTTAAAGCCATATTTCTGCAATACACAATAACCACAAGTATTCCAAGGTTTTCTTCCAAAACATAGCAGGGAATAAGAAGATTGCTCATAAATCTTAGCCTCTGTCCAGAACAAAGACAAATAAAGATACAGAGCTATTCAGTCCAGCCTTGAGCAGACAATGGCAACCGGTCCTCGGGAAAAACTTTAAAGAAAAAGACTGCTTCCTCCTCTCCCTTTTAACTGAGGAAACTGGGGAGGAAAAAACCTAAACCAGCCTTTGATGAGCCCCTATTAATTTCTGTCTGGACACCAGCTCTCCTCGCCTGCAAAAGGCAACAAAAAACAAAGCAGCTTCCCTACCTGGCTCAGCAGCAGCATCCGAAAGAGCAGGGCAGCACCCCATACGGGCGATGGCTCACTCTGTAAGACTGATTTCCTCCAAGCAGCTGAGCCAAGTGAAGGCATGCAAGGCCTAATTAAGGAGATTGGGCTAACTACTGCTTTAGTTAGCATGGGCTAGCAAGCATATTAGCCTATAAACTTTTGTATGGATAAAAAGCAGCCCTTGCAGAAAATGGATGTCTGTCATGTACAAAAGAGTAGAACAGAGTCAAGAAGAATTGAGTTAAAGGAGAATAACTGAAAAGGGAATGTCCTCTAGCTACTGAAGCTCAGTTACTTACATGTTTTCCTTCTCTGCTAACTGTGTGCAAACTCCTCTTGCCCTGGCAAATCTGTGTAGGCTCAAGGCCAGACCCATGTGGACGCAAGTAATGGGAAAAAAAAATAGTTTCTGGGGGGTTGGCACACTGGCTTACATGTCCTCGTGTAAGGATTCTGCAAAATAAGCTGTGGAGAAGACAGTCTCTGGCACAGGCAAAGCTGGAAGAGCAGAGGTTCCTTACAGAGAGGGTGCACCCAGGGAGAAAAAGTGGTGCCACACTAAAGAGAAGAATAGCCGGGGCAAACCCAAAGGTCTGGGGGCTTCCAGCAAAAATACCAGCTTTCTAACACTGTAGAGAGACACAAAAGAGGTCCCATGCAAGTATTTGCTGCTCGAGTCCTCTTTCCACCTTCCTTTTGTGCACAGGCACAGAAATGCATGGGAATGCTGTAATATTTTTAAAGCACTAGTTTTATATATATGTGTGGGTTTTGGTTTTTTTTTCATGGAAAGATCATAGAATCATAGAATCATTAAGGTTGGAAGAGACCTCCAAGATCATCGAGTCCAACCATCGACCCAACACCACCATGCCCACTAAACCATGTCCCTAAGCGCCTCATCTACACATCTTTTAAATACTTCCAGGGATGGTGACTCAACCACTTCCCTGGGCAGCCTGTTCCAATGTTTAACTACTCTTTCAGTAAAGAAGTTTTTCCTTACATCCAATCTAAACCTCCCCTGGCGCAACTTGAGGCCATTTCCTCTCGTCCTTTCGCCAGTTACTTGGGAGAAGAGACCGACACCCACCTTGCTACAACCTCCTTTCAGGTAGTTGTAGAGAGCAATGAGGTCTCCCCTCAGCCTCCTTTTCTCCAGGCTAAACAACCCCAGCTCCCTCAGCCGCTCCTCATAAGACTTGTTCTCCAGACCCCTCACCAGCCTCGTTGCCCTTCTCTGGACACGTTCCAACATCTCAACATCCTTCTTGTAGTGAGGGGCCCAAAACTGAACACAGTATTCGAGGTGCGGCCGCACCAGTGCCGAGTACAGGGGCACTATCACTTCCCTGTTACACTTTATGTTTGTGCAAAGTTTGTAGTTACCTCTGCTGTGTTATGCCACCTCTGCATGTCACTTTAGGGCAAAATGACAAAGACTTCGTCAAGGTTGCAAGATATTTGTGGAGTTGGACCACTCTACTCCTCAGTGCTGACAGACTCCTTTTCCAGCTGGAATCATACAAGGAAATTAGATATAAAGAAGAAGAAAAGTGTGGAGGGATCTTCCTTACAGTAATATAGAACTATAAATATAAATAATTTCTTTCTACCCCATATGAATATATACTTTACCATACAAAATAGCATACAGCTGTGGACTTTTAAAGTTTCCCTTTCGTTAGGACTATTTTATAAGACATAAATTTCATCACATATCTGTGTGTTACTCTGCTGCAGTTGTGGTAAATCTGCTATGTATTTAGCAGGGAAAACTCTTGCATTATACAGCTGGTTTAGAGTTGGTGTTGCAAGTTATAAGATTATATGCTAAACCAGAAAGAATTCTCCTAATTTCCTTATATCTTAGGTCAGAAGTTTGTCAGGATTAGTCAATTATCCATTAAAACCTGGAAAGTCCTGTCCCAAGAGGAGGGGGTAGCTGTGCCATAAGGCCCATGTAGAGGACAGGCAGGTTGTCCCAAAAGCTCTCTGGGAGACAGGCTACAAGCTGCAGCGTCACTGGGCGTATACAGGGAGGTCTGTGCTCGAGGACAGCATATATGCATATCTGGGATGGGCAAAGGAAACACAGCCCAAACCAACTATCTATCTGATCCTGAGTATGAATGGAGTTCAATCCAGTTGGCGGCCGGTCACGAGCGGTGTTCCCCAGGGCTCAGTTTTGGGGCCGGTCTTGTTCAATATCTTCATCAATGATCTGGATGAGGGGATCGAGTGCACCCTCAGTCAGTTTGCAGACGACACCAAGTTGGGCGGCAGTGTTGATCTGCTCGAGGGTAGGAAGGCTCTGCAGAGGGACCTGGACAGGCTGGATCGATGGGCCAAGGCCAACTGTATGAGACTCAACAAGGCCAAATGCCGGGTCCTGCACTTCAGCCACAACAACCCCATGCAGCGCTACAGGCTTGGGGAAGAGTGGCTGGAAAGCTGCCTGTCGGAAAAGGACCTGGGGGTGCTGGTTGACAGCCGGCTGAACATGAGCCGGCAGTGTGCCCAGGCAACCAAGAAGGCCAATGGCATCCTGGCCTGTATCAGAAATAGTGCGGCCAGCAGGAGCAGGGAAGTGATAGTGCCCCTGTACTCAGCACTGGTGCGGCCGCACCTCGAATACTGTGTTCAGTTTCGGGCCCCTCACTACAAGAAGGATGTTGAGATGTTGGAACGTGTCCAGAGAAGGGCAACGAGGCTGGTGAGGGGTCTGGAGAACAAGCCTTATGAGGAGCGGCTGAGGGAGCTGGGGTTGTTTAGCCTGGAGAAAAGGAGGCTGAGGGGAGACCTCATTGCTCTCTACAACTACCTAAAAGGAGGTTGTAGCGAGGTGGGTGTCGGTCTCTTCTCCCAAGTAAAAGAGTGGTTAAACATTGGAACAGGCTGCCCAGGGAAGTGGTTGAGTCCCCATCCCTGGAGGGATTTAAAAGATGTGTAGATGAGGCGCTTAGGGACACAGTTTAGTGGGCATGGGGTCGATGGTTGGACTCGATGATCTTATAGGTCTTTTGCAACCTTAATGATTCTATGATTCTATGATTCTATGTCAGGAGAAAAGGAAGCAAGGCCAAAACCTTAACAGCCTGGTTTCTTAGGGGTGCGATGAGGACTGGGCAGACCAACCCAGGAGAGGTGGTTTCCCAGCCCCACATTGCTCCCAGCTGTAAGGGGACTCAGCACATGTTAGCACATCATCTGAGTTGCACCCTGAACAGCACCACCACTCAGAAAGGAGAAGCAGCCTTCAATGAACATGTCAAGACTTTATCATTTTTTTCACCTTAAAAATATGCTTCTGAAGCTTGCCAGATAATTCACTATCTCCTGCTTCAGTCTTTTGTTTCAGACAATGAGCTGGAGGCAGGCGATAATAGCCACGAAGATTAAAATGATCTAAGGATTTAAGGTCTGAATAATAATAGGGAATTGTATTTATATTAGTATTTCCCACTCAAGAGCCGGAGGATCATCTCTGTGGTGATTTTCCGCAGCTCATTGTTCACGTATGTTATTTAAAACCAGTTTGGACTATCAGTCATTTCAGAGACAGAATTCCCCAAAATACATTGACCTTTTCTTACTGTTTTGCCTTTCTAATGATGCACTGTGTACATACATGAAGATTCTTGCTCTTCTCCAAAAATATTCTTCTAAGTATTTCTGGCAGATACGTTGCATGAACTGAAACCTCAGCATGAACAGATTTTATATTCCCTCTTCTTTTTTTGCCTGATAAAGGCCTTGGTAGATCCAAGCCCTACTTTAAGATTATAGAGCCATAATAAGGTTGTAATAATACAGTGGTGCAAAAGATTTATTATATGCCAAACAGAACTGAATAGCCTGCTGTATCAAATATAGCCCCATTTAAAGAGATTTGAATAAATACCCAAATAACAAAAGCAGAATTAGGCTTTACTGGTTTTATGCTGAACATGCTTTAATGCTTTAGAATAAATATTGCTAAAAGAAAAAAAAAAAAAAAGACGACCCTGCAGACATCTTATCCTTTCTATTTTGTTGAGAGAGATAGGATATTTATTTGGACAGAAGGATTAACAATTCACTTTCTCAGGGCAGGACTCCTGTGGACAGCACTGGTGAGCATTCATGCTGTCTTTGCCCACGAGGATCTTCAGCTCCCCCTGAAGTCAGCGAGGGTCTGTCAGTATGTTTATTTGTGCATTGAGCCTCCCTAACAGTCAGTGCCTCCCGGAAAAAGATAAATAAGTGAGGTGCCCGTCCAGATCAGGGGCCAGGGTCAGCATTCGGGTAGCATGCAATGCCTCAATACTCTTGCTATGGCGCCAACCCATAGCCTTGGCCAGACGGCTTTCAGGACGCAATCTCTGAGTCAGGTGTCTGTCTGGGTGGCTCTGTCGACAGGTCACTGTCAGTGCAATGGAGCAATGTCGTCAGCGTGTACATCCTTAAAACCATATCAGAATGTAGGGAAGGGTCAGAGAGAGGCTACAGGAAGCAAAAGGAAGAAAGATTTAGAAAGTGTCAAGTAAAACAAGTGCAAAATAAAGAAACATACCCCTTGCAAATGTCTTTGGCCTAACATGAGTGCACTGGGACACAGTCCCATTCAAAACAGTGATGCTTACGCTGCTGCTGAATGCATCCCTTCCCACATCCATTTGTCAGACAGCAGGCTCAGTCACTGCTCAGAGCTCAGGATGTGAATTCTCTGTAAGATTACTTCAGCCGCCAAAAATCACTGTAGTATCAGAAATTATGGTAGTTCCACGTATTTATGATCTTCAGCTCTATGGCAACCTTAGTAAAGTCATTGCATTGATATGTGAACATGTCATTTTATAATTACTCTAATTTTTTTTTAGAAAATAAAGTTCCTCATTATGCACTAATCAGATGTCTAATCCCTCAGTGCTCCCTTCTCTCCCCTCCTTAGGGAAACCATAGAGACTTATCAAATATGTCACCTTCTTTTTTTAATGTGCTCATAAGAAATCATCAGATAAGAGGCACTCTGGCATCAGAAAAATGATTAAGCTATTTACAGTGAATATATCCACAATGAAGATACTATTAATTCAATAAAATCTATATTAAAAGATATATTTTTTTAATAACAAAGCCTCCTTCTCCATTATTTTAAAATCTAGGCATTATGCATTAACTATAAAAGTTACACTCACATTACTTCCTTGGCATGTAATAAACAGAAAGAAAAATTCTTGTTTCCTGATGAACATAAGAAAAGCCATGATGGGTAGAATCAAAGGCATCCTCCCTACAGCACTGAAGAGAGTGTATGGTCCCAGATGTACCATCCAGCCTTTGGTAATCAGTAGCTCAGGAGCCTGCTAAGCTGGGAGCTTTATCAAGCCTTATAAGCCACAGATGACTTAAAAAACCAACCAAACAAAAAAAAAACCCAGTCACACCAGCCCTGGCCACCCATCCATATTAACCACAGTCTGTAGCCAGAAATAGATGCTTGTGGTGAGGCATATAAAACCTAGATTGAGGCAACTGGTAGCTGGTAACATCTGGCTCATCTACCTAAGATTCAGGAAAACATTTGAATATATGTACAACTCCATCTCTTCTTGAAGCTGCATGTTATCATGATATTGAGTGAAGCATGTGCCAAAATCCTGTCCTGAAAAGGGATATCATTCAAAACAAACCCAAAAATTATTTTTCCTCTCTAAAATATGGATTTCTTTTTTCTTTCTTCTTTTTTTCTTTTTTTTTTTTCCTTCACATTCAGGTAAAAGTAATAAAAATCTCTTCAGATGTTTGTAGCAATGGGTCTCCAAATCATTGGTCAAAAAGAAATCCCTCTTTGGATTTACAGCTTTTTAGTTTCATTGGGTAACAGTTACCCATTCCTGCATCCTCTGAAGTGTGAACAGAAATGGAAACATGTCCTCTATTGTTTATTGATTGTGTCCCAGAGATATTGTTTCTTGTTGCTTTTAATCTTTTCTTCTTTTCATCTATGGAAGTTTCCCATGCTGCTAAGCATGGTTGCTTCTCTGAATGTCTTTTATTTTAGAGAAATCCTTTCTGAGACACAGCAGTAGAACAGTACGTGTTGGTCTAGGTGAGGCTATCAGTGACATGCCCAATTTACATGATGGCTTTCTCGTATTTTCAGTATTATTTCTCATCTTATTCCTCTTAATCATCCAACTATCTTAACTTCCTTGTGTCTATATTCATTTGTTTGCTTTTGCTACTGCTGAAAAATATTGAGCAAGGATGCTTTTTCTAAACTGTTTGGTATTGCACCAGGGTCTTTGTATGAGCTTTTATAGTTAATTTAGTGACCACTATGGACTTTCCTGTTATCCTTCCTAAAGTGTCTACCTCAAACAGATGAAGATTTTTTTCTACATGAACAAAGGTCATTTTTCGAGCTTTCAGAAGACAGTACATCTTAAACTTGCCACAAATCAAATACAAGATATAATTCATCCTATATTTCAGACCAGTGTAATTTCTGGAGTATGTAGGTCTGGAGAGAGAAGGTAAGAAGAAACATTTCTTATTACTATTTATGTAATTATGGATTTTTCTGTCAAGGATGTTGGAATGCCCCGGCACTCAGATTTAACATGCAAACAGTCGCCACAGGAATCGTTTCCTGTCCTCACCTCATTTTTGCTGGGTAAGAAGTTCACAATACCTTAATTTACACATTTTCTAGCTCTTTATCAAGCCCCTTTCTCCACAGGTATGCAAACATAGTCATTGAGAAAGACCTCTCAGCCCCACAAAGTGGAGCACATTCCTCATATGAACTACTGTCAACACAACCAAAAGGTATTGAGAAGTTAGAAAACCCTTTAAAGATTGATTTTCTGGGACTTCCTGCTGCTCTACCCTAAGACCACACAAATTTTATCTTTTCCATGTGGTATGACAGAGAAGAGAGTATGTCTGGATTGAAACAATACAAAGCTCTTCAGGGCAAAACAATCACCTCGACCTTCCCCACGGGCCTTATTTAAGGTGGCAAAGCCTCTGTATTATGCAGTCCCAGTAAGACAGCCTGCAATGGTTTGGGTTAACTTCATCCTCTGATGGTCCAAGGATTGACTTTCAAACAGGATTTTATAGTACTCAATAAATATGTAATGTAGCAGTGACTCTCATCCCTCACCATCTCCCATTAAGAATGCAGCTATTTGTCTAATTAATCTGAAAAACAGGAGTGTAGTTCATGTGCCTTTAGTACTGGGTGACAGAAATTACTGACCAGCCAAGAGGCAGGTCCCTTTCAGCTCATACTGGTCATGCTGGTGTGGAGCGCATCGAGCATCTTAACCAGTCAGACACGGAAAGAAGAGTAAGGTTTAGCTCTGGCAGAAACCAGTGAATCATGGATAATATTTAAGCTTTTCTGGTTAATTATAGAAAGTGTAAGGCAATGTTATATGAGGGAAGAAAGCAAAGGGTAAGAACAATAATTACCATGAAATTCATTGCCCAAAGTGTCAGACAAAGTAATAACTAGGATTCTTCATGTTAGGAGAACAGGTAAAATTGGCAACATGAGCAAATACTTCATGAGAGTTCTAAGGTCCAAGTGAAAATATATTAGACAAATGTAAAACTTCAGTGTTTCAACATAGAAAGGTTGTTATGAACTCTGGGTTTTACTGCACCACTTTCAGCCAAGAGGCATACCGAAGCTTAGAGCAGGGCAGTTTAGAAGTTAAATCCTGTTTATACATACCTGGGTAGACAGCACCATGAAATAAAGCAGAGCAGGACAGTTATGTATTAAAAGCAAATAGTAAAAATAAATCACATCTTTCTTACACCTTTAAAGGCTAAATCACGTAAATTAGCCAGTCTCCAGAGCAGGTACTCAAGAGCAAAATAGGCCTGCCTCTCTTCAGCCTGCTCAGCAGCATTAGCAAGGGGAGCTATAATACTGCAGAGCAAGTGACTGTACTAAAGGTCCCAATTTTCTTCTCAGAATTGCCCTAAACCTTTCATGAAGACCATGGCAGCAGCCAGTTTGCACCCTGACATACCTGGGCTCAAGCACTGTTTTGGGTCCCCACTCAAAACACGTCCGATGGACCAGACCTGCCAATTCCCTCCACAACTGAGGTTGTCCAGCCCAAGGTAAACCCTCTGCAGATTCCCACAGGGAGGGTGGTCAAGATACAAAGAGGCAGGCTGATGGCAAGAAGAAACATGCCTGATTCTCCTTGGGATGGGAGAGGGATTTGACACTCACAGTTTTGAGACTTATATTTTCAAACATCCTTTCTTCTGATTGCTGTGGTTGTCTCCAGAAAGCCAAAAGTTACAGATAATGAACACAATCACTTTCAGGATTAAAAAAAATGACATGCTTTAACAGGTATCAGAAGATTTCCCTTTGACGTGATGAAGTTGTTTTCACTTCAGAAAGCATTTTTTACAAAGTCGCATGCTCAAGGTTAATAACAAAATCTGAGATGTAGGAATCATGAAATGAATGGAAAGATGGCCTAGAAAATTTAAAACAGAGTTACATGAAACACAGGGAAAGGACTGAAAAAGCAGCTGCATCTTGCATGAATGATAGGAACACTGAAAGAATGGGTAACAAAGGAAAACAGATGCAGCAGAGAGATTTCGAATGGCTTTGATCATTCAAAGTCTGAAACCTGACAGCATTTAATGTTGATGGACAGATATGAAATAAGGATGATAAAAAGAAAGGGATGCTAAGCAATAACATTCAGCTTCATGAAGAATGAAAAGTGAAAAGGGAAAAAAGAGTCGAAATAGTAAAGACAAAGGAATCAAGCAAAACTAATCCTGTCTGATATAAACACCTGATGGAAATGGGCTCTGTAAAGGAAAAGACAGCATGGAGAAGATCCTAACCAAAAAAACCCAACAGCTGCATCATACATCATCATGAGATTGCAGAATATGCCCTAGTGGGAGCAAAACTGCTCCTGAAGATGCACCCAGATCATGGCAGAGCAAAGGAATTGGCTTCTCAGCTGTTCCCTGCCTAAAGTACATTAAGACTTTTATTGATCTCCTCAACCGCACACCAAAGGAGCAGCCTTGGAAACCAGCCTTGGAGATGTAATATTATTGCTGCATTGCATTTGCTTTCATGTTATTCCTATACCTGCATAAAATTTGTCACACTGATGATAAGTCTCAGATGTTGTCAGTTTTATAACAGCAGGGATTTGTTGAAAATAAGAATTTTCTGAAGGACAGGCATGCTAATTTTTTCTTTTTTTACAATTCAGTGATTTTTTTTTAAAGGTTTGTGAAAAAATTCAAAACAGAATTTTTGTCTGTTTCTTAATATTCTTGCAAGGAATCATTCCTCCTCCATGCCCAGATGGAGGTAAACTCCCATGGTCATGTTCTTGGAGCATTGAAATATCCTCTAATGTTAGTTTATAATTTGCTGTTTTACGAACATTCCTGGCAGTAGACTCATTTCTTTGAATATTCATGGACAGGAAAAAACAAAGGAGTGCAAACAAATGCAAAAATATGCAATTTTTTAAATGTAACCAGAGCTTCAGAAGCTGGAACATATCCATGAGCTATGCTTAACAAGGAATGTTAATGTCTTGCAGAGGGAACACGTTGATGGTATAAAACTGTTAACCTTGTGTCATACATCATATCTGGTGACATCTGCACTCACAACTTGCTGAAAAATCAGCTTACCTGAATTGCATAAAAGTTTACCACTAAAAAAGTCTGTATTACACCTTGTAATGCACAATTTTCCATATAATTACAGTGCAAGACTGCCTCTGATTTTGGGCATTAGACTGATTCAGAATCAGACAAATCATCGTTTCATCACTCCAAAGTTAATCGCTAAGGTTCTGTTCTGCCAAACAATCACAGTGCATCTTCCTAGAGCGGCAGCAGGCATCGCTGCTCCCATTCTGGCCTGACAGGTTAAGCTTATTTTACCAAAGTTCAAAAGAATTAGCCTGTCTTTAATTTTGATGAGTGTGAACATAAACAATAGAGACCTGGAGCTTCATTACTGGCCTGCTTACTCAGCAGCTGCGCTACAACCCTCTGAAGGCTGCTCTCAGCAGAAATGCCTCCACAGAGCTGGGGCAGCCCTGCCAGCAAGGTCCTCCCCACTCCGAAATTCAGCACCCTGTGCTTAAATTTAGGATTTGTCTCATCAAATTTGTGCAGGGGGCAGTTGCAGACAAGAAACCTTCCTTAACGACTGCTCTGAAATTGCATGATTCCAAGAAGTCAGATTTTGTTTAACTGTTTTAAAACTCTAATCTGTGCCTCCCAACAGAAACTGTAGATTAGTACCTGGAGGTAACTTGCTATGGTCACAACTCAAGCATTCCCTTTCAGGTGTGAAACTCAAGCCTTTTTACTGCTTAAGGCAAATTCACTGGAGCCAGAAGTACTTTAACTAACCTTTTTATTGCTGTTGCTGCGTTCAGAACTTTTCCATTTCACTAAGGTTAATCTAAAAAAAAATATCACAAAAATTTCAGATGGAGAAAAAATTGCTGCTGTTTGGCAACATACAGGGTTACTTGTTTCTGTAGCTAAGAAAAGGGCAGAGTACTGTAAGTCATCCAATGAGAAAACTGTGCTCTATAGCAGAAACAATAATGTAAAATAAGCAATTCTTAAGTCATTTGGGGGGGGAGGTGGGATGGGGAGATTCACATTTATTTTGCTGTTTTGAAATTTACTTACCAGCAGCTGGCAAAGGATAATCCCTACATAAAAACTCTGATATTTTATTTGTTAATTTCCCTAGTTATTTTCTGGAACAGAAGCCCAGAGGTGAAATATTAATAATGCTTAAAATCCCACCCAAAAGGACAATGTGTAGGCAACATTTTCCCATGCATGCACAGACACACACATCACAAAGAATGTATTGATTCCTTCCTATAAACGAACACTCCAATTAACAGCCCTTTTGGGATACTAACGGGGATCTCAGTCTAACCACAGACTGTAACAGGCTCACAGCATACAAAAGCTATGGAAAAATATCCTAGACTACTCTTAATTTACCCCCCAGCAAGAAAAAAAAATTAATTCGTTTTTGCATGTTGACTATTTTCAAACCTACTGATTACCTTCCCAAGGGCTCAGCTTATTTTCAGTCTAATAACTATACCATACTACAAGGGCTGAGGGTAGAGAAATCCCCTTTGTAACCTAGCAGTGGAACAACGTGTTTATAGGAAGGCTAAGTGACGCTGATAAACTTGTTAATAGATCAAAAGACTTTTTGGGCAGAGTGCTCCAAGAGTAAATTGTTATAGTTGTACGAGCTCTTGGAAACATCAGATATTCCTGGCAATGCTGTTATGAACTTCCTTGGAGATCATGTGTGTTCCCTAATACCACCTGCACGCCTGCTAACTTTGGCCTCCAAAAGGTACATTCCCCCCCCCAACCTTTGTATAAGCAGCTCTCAAACCAGCTTGCACAATTAAGCAGAAATACCTCTTCTCACTCTTCAGACTCTGGGAGAAAATGGATAATAGTACTGGTCACTGCCAAAGTATTTTAACATCTTGATTTAAGGATTGCTGCTCCCATAGAGAGGGAAGGCTTTCTTGCATCAGGTTGCCAAGACTCAGCTTTACAACTAGGAAAAAAATGTGAGGATAAACTGATATCTAGATTTCCTACGATGAAATACATACTTAAAAGATAGAATAACAAATGCATTATAAAGAATTTTAAGAAAGTGGAATTTCCTTATGTGCTCCAGCATTTCAGCTAGCTTCTGAGGTCAGTTCAACAGCCACTGCAGCAAGTGGGCTGGACAGCTTCTCCTTTTTAACTTAAGATCCCTTCCCCTTCTCTTTTTTCCCATTTTGGTTTACCTGCCTGTCCTTCCCTGCAATTTGGCACTGAGAAACCAGGACCTTCAGAAGTTTGCAGAATGCTTCTCTCTCCCCATCCCATGTTATTTTTCTTTTCCATGCCTTTATTCCTATAGACTTCAAGCTGCCTTCTCTGGCTTCTGGCCACCTGAAAACACAGCAGTGCAGCTGTATGAATTGCATCTCTTGGGAGTAGGAGTGGTATGTCTGGAGTGATCATGTTTACTCTATTATGTTGTTCTGTAAATACTCCTCTTGACATGCAAACATTAAAAAGCTGTTGTGAAGATGGGGCACAGGTCCTACCTTACATCTTACTGAATTCTGGAGAATCATATCACAAGCATATTTTCATGCTCTGATGACTCATTTTACAGGAGAAATAGGAAAACTACTTGTTACATTACCTTTCCACGCTTATTTACAAAGATGAACAACGTTTCCACAGAAAATCTCAGCACTGGTTTGAGCTCAGGTGAGCAATTTCCCCAGTGCCGGCCTTTCCACTGTAACGTGCACAGAACTGTAACAAGGGACCTATGAAGACAGCGGGTATCTATCTTGCTACAGGACACCAGTCCTGCCTGCCACTTGCCCTTACCTCAGTAGCTCTTTCTCCTTTCCCTCTCTCCATATATAGTGATTATATATCACTGCACATACAGACCACATATGCACATATGCCCATCTGAGCATTCAAGTTCAACAACCTGAATGAAAGCTATGTATAACAAAGCCTTAACCATACTTATTTTTCAGAAACCCCTTAATTACTTATTTTATTTAAGAACGTCAGCCTTGTGAGAATATATTTAAAATTTTAAGCATCTTTTTGGCATGTTCATTTTTATTGTAATTATGGACTTGAAAATGAAATTACAGTTCCATTGCAATCAAAAGCCGTTCTGTGTGAAGAGGCTCAGGTACCCTGCCCCAGCTTGTGATCTTACACAAACAAGCCAAAGTTTGATCCAGTGTCCACTTTTGCCTGAAGAAATGCAGTGATTTCAAAACCAGGTACTTTCAGATAACTGCAAGTTGTTATCCCACTGGTATGTGGGCCAGATGAACGCAAGGTGCTCAAGGTTAGCCAAGAAAATTACACAGTGATTGAACAGATGGAAGTATGCAAGGTCACACTAGTAATAAGTCATCATTTAAAGATACTGTGGGTCATTATCAAGGATTATGGCGGCTTCTCCATAACAATAAATGTCTTAATCCAGATGTATTTCCTACAGGACATGCCATTGCACTCAAAGCAGTAAGAGACAAAGAGGCCTGTGTACAACAGAAGCCAGAAATTAGCACAAATAGTTCCTCTTACCTCCAGATCCAAGTAAGGGATTATAGGCCTTTTCTACTGCTACTCAAGTGAAGCGGAGTTAATTACCTGGGTTGGGCCGGGGAACTTGGAAAAGGCAATGGGATCTCTGAGGAAACCTGAAAACAAATCCCAAATGTGTCAGGCAGATCTCCTCTGGGACCCCCTGCAGCCAGCCTGCCATGCATTCCTTGCGTACCACAACTTCAGAAGTTCTCCTCTTTGCTGCTTCTGCTGTCATCCTGTACATGGGGCATGGCAGCTAGATACCTATTTCTCTGATGATGCCAACTGGCTACCAATTGGTTATACACTGATTATTAATGCAGTGCAGAAGCAAAATCTACATGACACCACATTTCCCATTATTCCTGAACCCAGTATTTGGCTTCTGGTTTGATCTCAATGAAATACATTTTCCAGCTATGCAGAATTCCAGCAAAGAATGCAACTAATGTCTTTCACATAGCTTGAGAATCATGACCCACTGATGTCATTGGATAACCTTTCACTAACGTCAGTAAGATCGTAATTTCCTCTTCCACCAGTGATGTAACCTGTTAAAAAGCACAGATGCCTTCAGTAAAATTAAAAAGCAGGGAGGGTTCTCCACATCTACATGCTACATACCTCCACTATCCTCAAGGACACCATGGTTGAAACATCACATTTATTTTCATTGTGAACTGTGCATTTGTGCTTATTCGTTTACAAACTGATTTGTTATCTGGGACAGAAAAAGTGTGATTCTGTTTGCAAAGTCATTACACAATCAGTGTGTGAGACTTTTTCTACATAACGTTTTGACCAGGTTTAGCAAAATATCCTCGGATAAAAGAACTATAAAAATGCAAATTTCAATTTGCTGTTGCAAAATTCATGAGTGGACCTTTTTAAGGGGATATCTCCAAATTGCTATACTCAATTGCTAAAAATGGCACTTACAGCTGTCTATATCCTTGGGACAAGGGAGTGCAAACATAAAGGGAAATTGGCAAATCCGTAAGTTCATTGCCCTTGTCTGTCCTTCCCTAGAAGAATTAGGCTAAGACATTCTGATACTTAAAGGAGGTTGTAGGAACATTTAATGGCTCAGTTAGAGTTCTCTGCCTCATAGTTATGCATTGGCAGACCACATCAAATCACTGGCACAATGTAAATACTCCTATAGAAGATCACTGAAATGAGCCAGGCATCACTGTGCCGTTAGTGCACAAGCCAAGGTGCAGCTTCTTTCACAAGGAGTTGTGAAAAATACGCATTTAGGATATTGCTAAACAATCTACCAAGAAGGGGATCTCTGAAGCAACATCATTTTAGCTTTTCAGTTATCATTTTCCTTGTGTTTCAAAAATTTTGTGTTAAAATAAACTGGGCACAAAAGCAATTGGATAAATGATACTTCAAAGGCACACAACTGTAAAACTCATCTTTTGAAGGAAGATCATATTAAATGTATTAATTGTTCAACAGTCAATATAGAAGTTGGTAGGAAACTCAGCGTAGAAGGAATATGTGTGGCAGACATGAAGTTGGGGCCCTACATAGAACTAAGCCAAGACACTTCCCTGAGAAAAACAAGCACTGTCTTGTTATTGCCAATAACAACTCATGAGTGACATAAACCAGAAAATTTTTTATAGTAGAACTAGATCTAAGTTTTAGTAAACAGATGTGCAACTCAAAGCTGTTCTTAGCAAATAAAACTCCACTTTAAAAGAGCTACAGTTGTCTAAAACACTTTGGAAAACTAAACGGAGTGTTGTTTGTATCATCCACAGTGTGTCAGTAACATAATTCTTCACTGTGGATATTCTCTCTAAAGGTATTCCCTATGACAAATAAATCTCTGACTTAAAACGTTAGGCCTATATTTTCAAAAATGACTAGCCATTCTTTAGTCCTCAGTTTCTGATGCCTCAAAATAACATGATTTTCAGAAGTGTAAATACTTAAACCTCTATACAACAGGTTCCCCCAAGGCATCCTAAATGGACATCTCAAAAATGGCATCTTTTAAAGTTTAGATTTAAATTTAGGAAGTTCATGAAAGGTCCAGGCACAAGGACTGAAATCTCCATTTTTTTTTCACAGAAGACTTAACAGTACAGGCAACCGCAGAACAAGTTTTACCATGGTACATTTCTTACAGTCATCCAGACTGATGTGACAGGATCAGTTCTAAGGATCAGGAGATCATTTAACCTTCAAACACTTTTAATTCATGGCTTCTAGATACAGTTGCAGGAGGAAGAAAACTTAAATTCTAAATTTGGATTTGTTAGGAATTTTTAGTAGTTTTTATTTCTCACATTTTCAGGTCTCTGTTTCCAGTGTGGTTTAATGATCATATCATGTCAAAAAGTTCCTTCCACAGGAGGTAAATAGTAGCATTTACTTGAGTGACTAAATTGTATTTTATTTAACTGAATCATACTGTGTTTAAATTAAATTAAATGCATTGCAAAAGAACCAGAACACACATGAACTACTTTGCAGCTCTGGAAAGACTTCTTGGTAGCTACTGGCCTTTTAAGCCCAATATTTCAGTTCTTTCTTCATTATTGTCTTGGGCTCCAACCTGGCTCCTTCTGAAAGCACAGCTAGTCCTTCAGTGGAATTGAGCTGAACTCTGATTTATGGGTAGGCATAAAAAAATGCAGCTTTCTAAATATTATTTTAGGCTTCACATTTATATGAAATAATAGCCTTCTGCTTTTGGAATACTCACTTCAGACACCAATTTTATTGTAAATGATAGATTTTTCTCTAGAAATAGCCCATATAATTCAGTGATTTTTTTTTTCACAACTTCTGAATAGTTTTTATTAATTGGAATATTTTTGGGTATAAGAACATCCATAAAGTCTACATCTCAACTCCTCCATCACTTTGTGATTCAATAGGTTGAAGAGGTCTGCAGTGTCAAACCAACAGCCTGTAATTTTGAAAGTGATAAAGACTTCTCTCTCATCCAGAGGCAATAGACTTAAAAGGTCGAAACTGTAGACTGTGTTACTACAGATCTAGAAAAACTTCAAAGCCAAAAGGCTTCTTGGAGCTTGTTTCATCTTAGATGCAATATTTGACTTTCCTTGAATCTTCAGTTAAGATATTTAAGTGAGAATTGCAAGGTGAAAACCTGAGTTTATCTCTTATTCCCAATTTAAAGTTCAAGGGAAGAAGAACTCACTGTCTTTTACATCTACTCTAATTATTTTAGGGGTGAAGTCTTACAGAAAAAAAATTATGGCAGTCTTGCTTACAAGTGTTTTATTCTTCTATTTCAGGTGTATCCACGTGGTTTGCAGAATAACTGATTTTGCTAGGGAAATAGTGGGCATATTTCATCCTTTAACTGTTTTTATTTGGTCCTGCATTTTTCCAATAAAAAATTAATCCTCTATTTATCCTCAGAAATCTCTCTCTAGTGATGTCTTGAAAATGAGCATTTTATCCATGATGCATGCTACCGATGTGGTCTCAAATAGGAAAGGGAATACAAGATCTTCACTTTAAGGCTCATCTGCCTACAATTCCTTATGCTGCTTTTAGTGGCCCCCACCTTCCACAGTGCCACAGGTGCTGTGACTAGAAGTCTCTCAAAGATGGTGTAACATGGGGATGCACTACTGAAGCATCATTCACATAAAACACTTACGGGCAGTGTGCAATGCATGTTGTACAAGAATAATATTGTAGAAGCTGAAAAGAGTGCTATTATGGTGAGCTGGCTTATAAGCTACACTGACAGTTTTATGGAAGGATTTACCTTCCAGATTGCAGCACATAATTTAACATACTAAACTATTGTCTCCAGCACAAGGAAAATGTTTTACTTTTAAGGGAAAACCACGATAGTACACATACAGATTGACTTATTTCCTGTCAGTTGACACATGTCTGGGGAGCGCTCTTTCCTCCCCAATGCTTTTCTGCAAATAAAATATTCTGAGCAACTGATGTTTGAGATCAGCATGCCAAACCCAAATATCTCAGATATTTTTCACATTTCTCTATGAAAAGCAATATCCGGGTAGCTTTAGAAAACTGCCAGATTATTTTTAAAACCAGACTCCTGACTCACTCACTCCTCTTGTGCTTGGATATACGTGATTCAGTGGAAAACGTGTCCTGAATATTATTATTCTTGCAGTAAATATACTACATGGGAGTAATGGATGTGATAATCATTATATTGGAAAGTTAGGTCAAAAGATCAGTTGGATAAGTGTTACCTTCCCCCCAAACTCAGAATTTTGTTGTCAGTCAGGAAGCAGCTGCTATGCGGCAGTGATTGGTACTTATTTTGCTACACCCTCTTCAGGGCTGTAAACCTCACGTCCTTCAAACAGTACAGTACAGGGGTGAAGGAGGGAAACAGCTCTGAACCAGGGGCGATAAGGAGCACACACTCTTTGCTCACTGCCTAGCCAGCATCTCCGATCAGAGACATGGCCAGCAGGTGCTCCAGATGAGGCAGCAGCCCCCAGGCTCCCTCAGGGTGCCAGCGGGCGCTGCAGAGCAGGATGCCACGTGTTTCTGGCAGCAGGGCCAGCCACCTCGCAGACCCACTTGGGAGCCAGGGGGAACTGGGCAGGGTTGGCACATGGCCCTGGCAGGGCAGAGCACCCACCGAGTTCAGTGCCATACCCATTTGTCTTCTCCCACTTCAAACACTCTCACTCTTGACCGGATTTCCCAAGAATTCAGGGGGAGAAACCCTGACACGGGTGGATCTTGATGCTGTCTCCTGAGAAGGTATCTCCACCTCCACTGATTTTTACATGACAAGTTTATATGCTGAATTACATCAACAGAGTCCTAATTAGGCATTCACTGTTGTCCTGAATTTGTCTCGAAATGAAGGCCTATTGCATTAAAGTGACAGGGATGTTGTTTCTATATGCAACTATTTATACTATTATGAAGTTCCCCTGTATCTTACCCTTTCACCAGCCTTCTGGCAGCTCTCTTGCTACAAAGTCCTTTTTCCTGTCAGATAGAGCTCCGAGGTCAAAGGTACATGCACAACATCATTGACAATTTTTGGTAACACATAACAAAAATATTTTAAGTTTAATAGGAGAAAAATAACCCCTCCCACCATGTTGCTCAATCCTAACCCTTGGCTTTCATTGTCCAACTTGAAACAGTAGGTCAAAATTTCTCCAGTAGATTTTCATTCCTACAACTGGAAAGGTTCCTGCTTCCCAGATGGCCAATTATTTGGATTGGATGGATTATTAATGTAGTCATTTGTCTCTCTGTTACTAATAAATGTATAAAATAATCCTGCTGCACTGTCAGGAAATTTCATCCCTGCCTGTTATTACCTCTTTCTGAATGGAGGAGAGGGGGGAAAAAAATCATAAAATCAATCCTTTCTTCAGTTACCTAATGATCTTTTAATTTCAAGTATGAAGAAGAGAATACATGACCTTCAACCCCTGCCAAGTCACTGAAAAAAGTTAGGATTATCTTTTTACAACCTTTTTGCATAAAAGCTCGTAAGTATGAGATTTGCTTTGATTTATTTGAGGCTAAATTTGGTACAAGTACACAAAAGAATAAAGACAGGAGTACTTGAAAAAAAGACAAATCGGTCTCTCCATCCCCATACATCTTTTCACCATGAAAGCTTTTTGTTTTCCTCTCATTTCTATATTCTCTTTTTCTAGAAAGGGGAATTTTAAGATGGATATCTTAAAATTATCCATCTTAAAATTCACATGAAACAAGAGGGAAAAAGCAAACACTATAGCACTCGCCTTCTACAAGGTGAATGAAACATTTCTTCAGAATAATTTTGGCAGCACTGTCTGGATTTAGTTCTCCATATGCCAATATGGGGATGCCAATATATATTACACAAATGTCTCTCTATCATACCAGTTCCCACTTATTCATTTGTGAAATGGTTTTATGGCAGTGAACAAGACAGGACTGAAAAAAACATGTCAAGTGTTGCATGGGCATTCCCTAACTCTGTCAAAGTGTACTCCTCCAGTAAGTTTGCCCAGCTCCTCCTATCCTCAGCAGCTTTAGCGAAGCCCTATCAGCTACCATAAGAATTGTCCCAAAGAACTAAAACCCATAACAGGAAAGAAATTGCACCAAATGGCAAAAACCTAACTACAAAGAAAAGACCATTTTCCCCCTTCTCTCTCTGGGAGCACACATGGACATAACGGCTCCCAGGGGGTAAACTGAGGACTTCTCAGTACACACAGGAAAATGCTCACTCTAGCAATACTTCTCTCTTCTCACCTGTAGGGAGGAATAAATTTTCCTCTCTTATGGAGCTATTGTCCACCAAAAGCTCTGGATGAACATCCCCATGATCTCCTTCCTCCATATCCCTGGAAGATGGAAACACCAACCTCCTTCCAACCATTCCAAATGGATGGCTATAAACTCTTCAGAAGGGACAGGCGAGGAAGGAGAGGCGGTGGGGTGGCTCTGTATGTTAGGGTGTGTTTTGATTGTATAGAGCTCAACAATTGTGATGATGATAAGGTCGAGTGATTATGGGTAAGGATGAGGGGGAAGGCCAACAAGGCAGATATCCTGCTGGGAGTCTGTTATAGACCACTCAACCAGGATGAAAAGGTGGATGAAGCATTCTACAAGCGGCTGGCAGAGGTCTCACAATTGCTAGCCCTTGTTCTTGTGGGGGACTTCAACTTCCCGGACGTCTGCTGGAAATACAACATGGCAGAGAGGAAGCAGTCTAGGAGGTTCCTGGAGTGTGTGGAAGACAACTTCCTGACACAGCTGGTAAGTGAGCCTAACAGGGGAGGTGCCTCGCTCGACCTGCTGTTTAC
>NW_008824808.1:3882526-3898606 GCF_000699105.1 Pygoscelis adeliae
CCCAGGGAAGTGGTTGAGTCACCATCCCTGGAAGTATTTAAAAGACGTATAGATGAGGCACTTAAGGACACGGTTTAGTGGGCATGGTGGTGTTGGGTCGATGGTTGGACTTGATGATCTTAGAGGTCTTTTCCAACCTTAATGATTCTGTGATTCTATGATTCCCTTGAGGGAATTTCTGCCAAACTGCTCTGTTTCCTCCTGTCCTGAGGTTGGTCTGGACTCTGGGATAGGACCAAAACCAGAACTGAGAGTGGGACAAGAATCCTGGGGAAGAAAGGAGGAGCACTGATATGTGCAGAAGTGTCCCTGTCACCAATGGGCTGCTACTTCAGCATCTCTCACTGCAGTTTCAAGCTACTGGGGCATATCTCCTTTTCCTGGCAGCAGGGGCCTTGGGACAGCTGAGTTTCCCTGCTCCAAGGGGCTTCTCTGGTGGCAGTAGCTGGGAAGGGGTCTCAGTTACAGCCATGGGTTGAAGCAGGCAGCAGAAGGAAAGGGGAAGCTAAGGGGGAAGAATCTATCTGTCTTCAGTCTGGTCTTGTCACAGCAGACCACGCACTAGCAAGCAGCTGGGCCCCAGGCTGCATTTAGATGCTGTCTTTCATCCAGACTGCAAACTCTGCCATCCCAGTCCTCTGCAACTGGGCACCTGCATGAACAGGTGAGTCGTGGTTCAGACCAGCATTTGCTTCTGTTGCACAACTCTCAAGAAAGATCGTGCATAAGCACAGAAAGGGCAGTGAGAGGCCCAGGAGCAACGCTAGGAGGTCGGGCAGGATCACAAGCAAAAGAGATGATGCTATTGTGGAAAAGCAGATACCACACTGCAATATATTAACTGGAATATATTCTGAGATAAGGACATTAAGGAACACCTCTAATTTACCCTGATAAGACCACAATAGAACCATGTCCAATTATGGGCAATATACACCAGGAAGCGCATGGGCTAAATTGGAGAGAGTCCGTAGAAAAAACATTCATCAGAAAACTGGAAAACAATACCTGTGGCAACATAACAAATTGGAATTGTGTAGCTTAACAAAGAGATAACTAAAGGGAGATGCAGTAACAGACTTCAGAGGGTGGACATAATCTATTCTTTATGTTGACAGTGGAAAGAACAAAAAGTAAAACATTTAAATTTCCGCAAAAAAGATTTAGACATGAGGCAAAACAGACTAACAATAGGGGCAAGAAAACACTGGAGGAGCTTGCTTAGGAGGTTGTGGGATCTCCCTCACTGGGAACTGTCAGAAAAAATAGTGTGACTCATCTTGGTGCAGGGGAATGGGTTATATGACATCACTGAGTCTCTTCCAACCTGGACCATCCCAGAGGATGCCAAACACAGTGGGCAGAATGAGCATGTTTTCCTCTTGAAATATGGTTTCTGAAGACATAAAAGGTATGTTTACAAAACCCATTGCAATCTCACAATGACTGCTCCCCTTTACCATTTGGAAATGCCAGATTAAATGCCACAAGATTTTCCTCAGGGAGGAAAAAGATGGGGAAAGGTCCCCCCACAAAGTTTAATGTAAAGCACCTACTTCAAATACCTCAAAATCAGTGAGCAGAAGGGTGGTTCATCCCGAAGGCAGCAGAGAGCAGCCCAGTCAGGAGCCTTCCTCTTGCTGCTGTCCTCACAGGCAGCCTGAAGCAAGATGGGGCAAGCACCCCTCTCTGCACATGTGAAGCAGAGCTTCCTCCTGGGCTTGGCCAGACCTGAGAGGACCTGGAGAGCGGGGGCTTGTCACCCAGGGAAGCATGCCATAGACAAGGGCAGCTGCTGACGAATCACGACGTCAAATGTTTTGACACTATGTTGAACACAATGCTGTCTTCTTAGCACTCTCTCCGGAGCTTAAGTCCTGGTTAAAATAGAAATGGAAAACCTACTTTGAGCCAGTATTTGGGAAAAAAAAGAAATTACCTACTTGCTGTAGAGTCACAGGATGTGAGTGTTTCCTAAATTTCCTACATCAAGTGGGATATTCATGCGAATATTTCAGGATTTGGTTCATCACACCTGTACCCTCAGAGGGTTCAGAATAAGGTAGTTCCTGGTGCTCACCCCTACGCTACTCCTACTAGGCCAGAAGATCAAATGTTTTGATACTTGTTTCATTCAGAAACATCGGTACAGAAAATGTCAACAAGGAAAATCAAAACTGCCTTTCTAGAAAAAAGGCTGCTCTGTAAGTCCATCATGGCTGAGGCTCTGGGTTTCTTAGTGGCAAGTTTGACCTAAATTCTCACTTTGGGCTTTTCAATGGTGAAAATTCAAAGGCACCTTCAGTAAATTTTGAAGTGAAGAGTATTATTGAATAAAATAAAAATGAATAATACAATCACTACAGCATCCCCTGTGTTAGTTAATTTGATGTTTATTTCAATTATTTTATACTGCTACTACATTTTTAATGTTTCTGGAGTATTGTGAAATTTTACATCACATTATAGAATTTATCAGAGAGGGGGAGAGAGGTAATTTTGAGAATGAGATCGAGGAGAACTGCAACATTTATGGTCTAGGAAGACATTTAGATCTGTGAAATTATGCATGTTACATCAGCTCTTAAACCATCAGTACTGGTATTATTTGGCACAGAAATTAACATTATTAAATTTCAAAACCAACCTCTCCCCTGCTGATGAATGAAGAACTTATCCTTTCCACAGTGCTGTTGGCTTAGGCTGCATTTCTTGAAATAATTACACCCTTGCTTAACTCGGTCCTTGATTTAAGTGGGTAACTCACCTGTTTAATTAAACATGCGTGGAAGTATTAGGGGGCTTGCACAGATGACAGTGCTGGTTTGAGCACCGTCCACTTTCATTAGCAGCTCTTAGGACTAGGGTCCACACGGAAATGAAAGCTGAGCCTCAGGAGAAAAGCACTGCAGCAAGAGGTGGCGTTGGTGGCCAAGTCCTCACGGCTGGGTGACAGAAACACAAAAGGATTGAGGTTAGCGTTTATAAATCTTTAGATCTCAGCATATAAAAGCAAAATTCAGAATGCCCCAAAAGCGTTCCAACCATTAGGATAACAGTTATCCCACTTCTTAGCCAAGTTTAGTCAAAAATATTACTGTGTCAGGAGAGCAGTAATACCTGCCACACATGAGCCAGACTCTTTAAATGCCTTTGATTCTATTAACTCTACAAATATTTGCTTTACATAATAATAAACAAAGGGAAATATTTTCATCTTGTTGATGGGCAGATTGTGTAACTATTTCTGTCCAATGCTCATTGAACGACACAAGACAGCAATAAGAATTCAGCAACAGATATTCTGTCACTCCTGTTTGGAGCTGAAGAGGAATTATTTTTCTGTCTGTCTGGAGGTTTGCAAGCTGAGCATGGCTATTTTGCTGTCTGGCACATCAAAGCTCCAGGCTACCAGGTAGTACTTATAAGTGTACAGTGCACTGGAGATTGCTGGAGCAAATATTATATATCTCTCTCACTCTCTGTGCTCTTTCACTCACTTTCAGGGCTCCAGATTGCTACAGAGGGAGCTTATCTGTGCCTTCTTTTTGGCCTTTTGTGTTGCAACATTGACTGGGCTACAAAAGGCCAACTTGTCTGTAGCCACCATTCTACTGGGAAATAAAGGGGTCAGACCTGGTGTATTCTGCAGAGTTCAAAGGATGCCTTTCTCCATTAAGTGGAAACCCTCAAAAAAATCCAGCTGCAAGAGCTTGTTTCTGTCAGACATTCAGAAGTGGAAACAACTGCTTGTAAGTAGGAAAAGAATCAACAATATGAGAAAAAAAGATGCTCTTTCTGTACGTGCCTTAAATTTTCTCTTGTTCTCTTTTATATTGACTGGTTTTGTGTCCTAATAACCATACTGATATATGTTAAATATAATAGATATCGCAATACTCCATACAGGACTTATCCTCTACAAAGACAGCTGTAATGTGTCTACGCCGCAAATCTGTTGCTACAGTCTTACCTGCATTTCCATGCCTGATGCATATGAAATTATATGACTTCACATGTTAATTATTTACTGGCAAAAGTTCCCATTTCAACGTTGCAGGATCTATCCTGTACACCACATATAATACCTTGTCATAAATGTTGAAAAAAAAGAAAGCAGTACTTAAGTATCTAAAGAGCTTTTTATCTCTGATCCTCTTCTGCTAAAAAAGAAAGCATCTCATATCACAGGGGTTAGGATGACCTCTATGTGGGTTCCAACTTCTCCTGTCAATGCCCCTGGCTTGTGTGGTATAGTGGAGGTCATACGGCTACTTGAGGCATAGGAATTGCCATGAGCAGAGAGTAACCCACCCAGTATTTAACTTCTGGCACGGGTCAGCAATTTCTGCTTCAGTAGAAGGAAAAGCATACTCCTGATAGATAGCAGTCACAAATACCTGGACATCAGGGGAAGTTTCTTTTGATGCAGACTAGCCCATACCCTGAAGAATGAGGGATTTTATAGAATTTCCAAAGTCTTGGCTGTATTTTCTAAACCACAAAATTACTTGGAAATGTTGCATTCATCTTTCTGTCTTTATCAATCGTCAGCCTCCTCTGCTTGAATTCATAAAACTGTAAAATTCCATGAGATAAAATTCCACTTCTTAGAGGGAAAAGCCTGGAAAAGGAAGAGGTAACATGGCTAACAGTGCTATTACATTTATTCTTTTGATTAGCCTGTATGATTTATGGCAGACAATTGTTCTCATACATTGAATAATTCTTAAGAAGAGGAGGAAAATAAATTCAAATAAGAGAGACAGTAAGTATAGTCAACAGACGTAATGTCTGGATTGTTAGTGTGGGAATTTCAATTTTGCATTTCTCAACTTTTTTTCCATTTGTTTTTTTTAGCCTTAGCAATATGTTGCTTAGGAATTGCATACATAACAACAGCTAAGTTAACTGTTTTACTTCCATGATATTTTAATGATGTTGAAAGTTTGGATTATCATCATGCATTTAAGGCTCACTGGAGGCTAAGGTTGATTCATAGCTCCAACGTAGGAGATGGCTCATTTTCTCAGTGGCACTAATGGTTTAATCATTCCTACTATTCCCTGTGCACTTTTACATTCTTTGAACTTTCTTTGAAGCCAAGAATTTGTACTTTTCTCTGATCTAGTTTATTTATATCCCCTCATACTTTACTTCTAAGCAGATCTTCTACTGTACTTGAACCCCAGGGAACATATACTGCAAAGCATTACAGTCCCAATATTGGAAATACAGTGATGTGAATGATATAAGATAGGATTCTAATAGGCATAAAAAAACGGAACTTTAATCACACTTGTGAGAATTCCCATATGGAGGAGTAGATTATTTAAAAAGTGTCAAGTCTTATGAATGAAATCTGACAATGGTATGCAACTTCTGGAACAGGGATTTCACCCTAATATGTTATTTTACCCACCCACCTATAAAAAACATAATTGCTATGGGATATCCACAATACAAATACTTTCTCAGGAGACTTTATCTATCCTTTCTGGAAGGCTAGGAAAGGAAAAACTTGCAGGAAAATACCAGGAGTGGAGTAATCTCACTTAAATCTAGCCAACTAAAAGTTAGACATCTAAGTAAATTGTCTAGCCTCTGTCTCAACAGCATGTGTTAGACACTTCTAAAGGGTAATTCATCTCATTCTAACTGGGAGACTAAGACAGGTAGAAACAATTATCCTCTGAAAGCACGTATTCCCCATATATAAATATATTTATGTATGTATTTGACTATACACAGAACCTCAAAGATTATCTTAGACTAGGCACCTGCCAGACAGGTGACTAACATTAGATGATATGTATCCACTGTGGGAGGCAAGTGGTACTTATCACATGGACCCATGGAGCAGCAATGCCAGTAGCTGACCAGGTGGGCTCACTTAAATTTGTTGCTGGCTCTGCTTAGCTTGGCCAGCTCAAGCTTAAAGCCTCATGCCTCTTCAGCTGGGAGTTCATAAGTGTGCATGAATCTTGAGGTTTCAAGCCCTTTCAGGTTAGTTTCACAGTGGAGGCAAGGCATCACACCAGCAATTGTTAGCAGGATTGGTTCCTTCTAATTTTTTTGTGATCACTGCTTATAAGAGAAATTACTTTGTGTTTGTAGTACAGTACCGGAAGAGATCATACAAAACAATATGCGTGTGTCAATTTTTCTTTGTGTGTCCCTCCTTTTTGTCAAAACACTACATATGTAGCTAACTTTTCCTAAATGTCTGATCAAGAACATCAAGATGTCTTGGGGAAGCTGTATACAATAATGGCACTAAAGCATTAGTAACTACTGCAAAGTAGATGTATATGACCTTGTAGACTCGTTAACATACTCTCCCTTCTTTTTCCCATGTGAGGTTGACCTAGTTTTCTAATTCTTCCATTTCCAGAGCTGACCTTTGACTTGTTTCCTTCCCAGTCCATTTACTGAACATGTGTATATCTTTGTTAAGTTATACTAGCATTTATGCTATTTGTGATGATGGGGGTGATGACAATAAAACTGAAGTTACTTTTGTATAAATTCCTCCTCTGGCTCTTCTCCCTTAAAGAGAGAGCTCACTATCTTTACAGCAGCACAAAAGGATATTCTGTGCCTTCTAACGTGGAGCAGGCAAGGGGCAAGCCACAAACCACAGGGCAGATTGCTGTAGAAGGATGCACGGCTCAATTTAAAAAATCATGACAATTTACATATCCACAAGATTCCACTGTTAGAAATTGTTTCAATAATAGGTATTGTCGATCACCAAAATCTGGAAACTTTTCATCTCTGACAGTGATTGAAAGGAAAGAACAATATGGTCAATGTCAGTTTCCATTGCTGTGAGTGTTTCTGATCAAAACACTCCATCTACACTGTAATTTGTTATGAAGTTTTGATCAAGGACAAGACTGCATCCCAGAGAGACTGTTTACAATAATGATACAAAAGCATTCCTGACTGTTACAGATTTGGAGTTTCTGAATTTGTTGTTAAATTAGCATATTCTGCCCTCTCCGCTTTCCCACCAGCTGACAGATTTTTTAAGTCTTTGTGATTTATGTCTACTTTGGTTGAATATGCCTGACTTATGAGTCATAATTTGAATGATGAACCAGCCAGGCTTCCCTTTGTACAGCCACTTAGGCAACCTAAGATGACAGGAAAGAACGGCAAAAACCCACAAAGTGCTTGTTGGGCAGTTCTTGCACAAAAAGCACACATTTCACTGCTTTTATATTTCACAGTGTAGAGCTGGCCTGGAATTGGAAGTGACGTGGCAGTATGTCCAAATTTACATCCTTCTTGGTAAACTGAACTGTGCCAAGGAATTATTCGATGCTTCGGAACTTAATGGTCCATACTTGGAGAAGAATTCGGGGCATGATTTTGGCCCTGGCCAAGGCGCACTCTTCCCAGCAACTACTGGGAATTGAGTGGAAATCAGCACAGACCAAAGAACATCCCCAGCGGGGAGGCTGCAGCCATCCTGCCTGGGAGACACAGGCTATTCCGGGCTAGCTGGACTGAGAACAAGAGAATGATCAAGGTGTCTTTAAAATTTGTAGCCTGAGGTCCCTCTTCATACAGCACAGGGGTGGGAGCAGCAAGTTTCTCCTTCCTAAAGGAGAGAGCACTTCTGGTTAGTTGATGTTTTACTACTTATTCCCAATGAAACTCATACTTCACAGTGGGAAACAGTGGCAGGACTAGCCTTAAATGTACACTTGTAAAATGTAATTCCTGCATCCGACAGAGCCGGTCTACTTCCCAATAAACTCAAATACAGGGAAAATTAACTCATCATCATAGATTAATCTTCTGAGTGCATCAATAACATCTACGGGCACAGAGACAAACCTTGAGTATCCAGCTAATATACCACCTTTCAGACATCAAGGGATGCTTGATGCTGCCTGACAGGGTGATAAAAGTTTATTGGATTCATCATCTTGAATGTCTTTAACACACATATTGATGACATCAGTGATTCAACAGCACTGAATCTCCAACATGGTCACCATTTGGTATTTTTAAGATAATTCTGAGAATTATTGCACACAGTCATTCCTCAGGATGAACCTGAAGGCTGGAAGTGGACATAAATACAAACGTTACATCTTCCTTCTGGTCAAATGATTCCCCATTTAATGGTACAAAAATCTCTACATTACAAGATGAATGAAACCATCAACATGATTTGCTTTCAAAAAGTTCTTGGATGCTGCCAAGTTCTAAAACATCCTTATATTAAAAAAAAAAAAAAATCCAATGGCCCAAATGTAAAAGTATTGGAGAAACACTGAAATCTGCTTATGACTACTACTCTAGACAGAGTTCTTTGTTTCACCTTATTTTATCTGTGGACAGTATTGTCTTCAAGAAACCTGCAACAGAAAGTTACTAAAGGCAGCAATTCTTCCATCTCTGACTTTCTTATCTGAAGATTTCTTTAGGCCAGTCTACTACCATCCTTTACAAGACAATATTTATGTGATTGCTCTGGGGGAGCTCTTGAGTCAACATATGCTAAATATAAAGAACATTTAAAAAAAAAAAAATTTAACTTTACACAAACGGGAAAACAAAGGACTCAAAACAGTGAAAATATCCTGTCTTCTATTTGCTGTCTTCTGATACTGGCTTTGCCTATACAAGAGTACCCTGACAATAAGCAGCTGAGCTCACACGTGGATGTTCAATACTCCCGAAATGTTATGACAGTCCTCATGAGAAAATGGATAATAATGAACCCACACAACATGAAATAACAAGAAAATTCCAAACACATCTCTTATCTTAAGCAGGCAACTAACTGGCAGAAAGTGTAGATGCCACCACTTTTAACAGCAATAAATCTTGTTTGTAGAGATGAAAGAGCAGGACATGTACGAGTCTCCTGACCTTGCTGAAAGTAACTCATTCCTTCCTTCTGACTGCGGTACCAAATTTTAAATAGACGACCTAATTTTCCCCATGTTGAAAGGGCTAACTTTCTACTTAAAACAGCTACTCTGGGAAAACTGACAAGTCTCAATAAAGTCAACGATTCTAATTTGCAAAGTAAAGGGCCAGCAGTTGTGACTATATTTGTCATACTCAGTGTAAAATAAATACAAGAATGACTAAGTTCTGTTCAACTTGCTGTAACCTATGAAAGCTTTCCAAAACAAAATTCCTAAATTATCTTTTTTTTCAATAAAAGTCAGTTTCGTACCTCTTTTGAACTAAGCATGCCAAAATTCACATGAAGAATTCACTTTTACAAATGTTTAAGGATACTTCAATAAAACCAATCTACAGTCTCATAAATACAATGTCCAGCTGTATGTCAAGTTAATATACAATTAGCTATGTACCCATACAAGTTTGCTTGTTGGACACCTGTGCACTTCACTAGAAGTATGTATGCATGTTTATGCACATGTATGGGTGTATAGTGCAGGCAGGAGAAGGAGATTTGCATTTCAAACACTGAACAGGCAGAACAGGATTAAATTTACAAGAAAACTGAATAGCCTTTGAAAATGCAGCCCACATAACTCAGTCAATTATGTAAATATTGGTTTTGTCCCTTTCCTGCATTATACTTTGTTCAATATCACAAATTCCTCTGGGAAGATTCTTAGCTGCCACAGAATAAGAGACAGGACAGGATGTGCATATCCCAGCAGGGGTGTAACCCTGGGAAGGGCTCAGCTGTCACAACCAATTGCTCTTGGTTTTAAACCAACCCTGCTGAAACCTTTTTGAATAAATAGCACTTTGGTCTCTTTCAGAAATAAAAGGCAACTTAAATATTTAAGTGTTTCAGAAGACAAAAATGACCTTTGATGCAGCAAAGTGCAGGAAAATATTTTTCTTCCTATTGACATGCTATTTACTGCTCAAGACATATGGATGTTCAATGGGAATGTAGAAAATAATTGCAGCAACCCCCCTGTATGGGGCAATCTCCACAAGCATACACTGGAGCAGATTCCAGCCTTGTTGTGCTGTTTTAAAGGTGTGGCTAATTCCCAGAGTTGCTCTCAGGGAAAGCATTTTCAGATCTCATGCAGCTGGGAAATAAGATGCTTCTTAAGTCGGTGCAGAAAAGTGTTGGGATGAGTTAGATTTTTTTCAAGGAAGAACAGGACAGTGAAGTACCAGAACTACACTGCTTTTTCCGCTGTGTATCAAAAAATTCCAGCTATTCCCATGACAGAATTACAGAGGATTCTCACATTCTGCTTTGCTGGGAGATGAATCATTATTTATGTTAGAGGAACTTCAGTGTGCTCAGCATGTTAGCAGATTATGAAAAAATTGTTCTAACTACACTTGAAAAAACACTATCGGGGCACTAAAATTAAGAGGTGAATAACTCTTGCTCCTTATTACTGAGAATTAAAACACTCTAAAGATCTTCTATAGCTAACATGACTTTGGCTATTCATATTACAAACACAAAAAGGGAGTATACAACCAATAGTCTTTTGGCATGTATGCTGTGTCTGCTAGCCTCTATTGCCCTGAACAGACTAAATATAATCAGAAGTTAATTTACCATGAAAATCTTAATGATATTTGAAATTATAGATAAATGCACTGAAAAGACAACAATGAAACTGTCACAGTACAAAAATATGCATAATAACAGCATTAATAAGTCACATTGTTTTAAACGCTACCTATTAACATCTGCAACCTTTTGCTGCCTTTTAGAAGTGTGCTCTTGCATTTAATTTTTAATCTTGGCTTTGTTCATTCAGTGCTTCTCAAAGACTTGGTATCTCATCTTTTAGGGAAATACTTTTACAAAAAGACTGTGTTCTTTGGTGCCCTTTAGCTAAATATCATTGTGTGTGTCTACATCCTCTGCTGCAGTGGGTACCAGATATTTCAGGCAACCTTTTCTCTTTTTTTTGGACAAAATTGGCTTAAAATTTATGATGTTTAAATTTAATTGGAAAAATTTAAATCGTGCATGGGGGAAGGCGTACTGAGAGGTTATGAAGGGCAAGAGAAGCAGTTAAGTATCACTTTGTTTGTGAAACTCTGCCTCAGAGCAAAAGCATAATTCCTGCCTTAGTTCCTAAACGGCCAGAATAACTGTCACACTGGAATTCTGACTTTTCTCTTCCCAGCCCAATTATATTGTTGAAATAAATTCAGTGATTTGCACCAGGAAATTCACCATCACTTTTACTTGTTCATTCCTTAGCCAGCCAAATACAAAAGAAGCCTCTTCCAACTCTGTGGTCTCTGAGCCATATCAAAACTTCTCCTTTAAAGGACTTTATTTAATAAGAAATAGTGGCTGGGTGGCAGCATTAG
Organism: Pygoscelis adeliae; assembly: GCF_000699105.1. Classification (NCBI taxonomy): domain Eukaryota; kingdom Metazoa; phylum Chordata; class Aves; order Sphenisciformes; family Spheniscidae; genus Pygoscelis; species Pygoscelis adeliae. Next base: position 3,893,834 of record NW_008824808.1, read on the forward strand.
ATTAAATTGCTTTTCTGTTTTGCAGGTGCTTTCACAAGAGAGCATAACTATGAATGTAGGAACAGAGTGGAAAGCTGTTCTGTTCTGAAACCCACAAACAGTTTCAGGAGTAAAGATTTAACCAGCTGGCTTAATACAAACATGTTATACACTCGTCACACGCTGCTGTCCACTAGCTCTTCACTGCTAAAGGTTTAAGAGACTTGGCTGAGTGGATTGGGGATGCATCAAAACATCTTACTCTATTTCTTGCTTACTGCAGGTAGCATATATACACCAAGGAAGGTCTAAAGGGAATAATATTAGCAGCCCATTGCGCACCGATATATTTGATCAGGTTTAGCTCAAAGTAAACTGAAATTAAAGGGGAGTGTGGAGAAGGTTAGACATCAAATTCTTTGTGTTTTGGTTCCTTGTCTAATCTGCTGCTTGTTATTTGATTTCAAGGGCATGGCTGGGATACCTGTTAGAGATAGCATAGTGGACTCGTGGTTGTGCCTGTGTGCTCCAGCTGAGTAGTGTAGGTTTGAAACTCCATGCAAAGCCCAGAAGCTTTCAACACATACGCTAGAAAAACTGAATTAAGAAATACAGACCAAAGAGTTTGGAGAGCTGGGAATAGCAAGCATAAAACTATGGGTATTGGTAGTGGTTTTGGTAGGCAAATAAAGTTAGGTCACAGGTCCACAAAGGAATAAGAGAAAGAGAGTTGGTATAAAGGAAGTGTCCTATACAAAAGGCTTAAGCCACAGGCCTGAAGAATACTGAAAATAAGTTTAAGCTACAAGTCCAGAACACTGGGACCTGAAGACAGACATTTGGGTAAAAAGGAAGGGGAGACATAGGGGATCATGTTGTAATGAATTAAAACACCACCACCACTTAATTTTTGCCTTTGACAGTTTTGCAGTAGAAGTTTTAACTCTTCCGCAGTTGGAGCTTTTAAAAAAACGTATGTGTTAATACATATTTTTATAACAGAAATCCAAGTAAAAGGTTGAACTCTTATCTCACAGTCCAACTTTTCAATGTTTTAAGCACCACATGAGAAGTACCACAGAAGTTGTTGCAGGACTCAATTATTAAGGCAATAGTGGGAGAAAATATAGCTAAGGAATATCATTCTAGATAATAGATGCCATCAGTCTAACTTTACATCACTGACAAGATTACAAGGTTGGCTGATGAAGGCAGTAGCATCAATCCAATATACTAATACTTCTGCAAAGCAGTTGATTTGGTACATCAAAACCATACAGTTATGAGCTAGAATACTACAAAGTTAGCATGGCAACATTAAATGGATTAAACAATGGATAACCAGTCTTGTAAATGTAACTGTAAATGAGACATCACCAAGAATTCTTTCATGAGACCCCAAAGAGATTCATTCCTTACCCTGGACCCTTTTAATATGTTTATCAATAGCCTAGGGAAAAACAAAGAAAAATTGATACTGCAGATGATACCGGCGGTGAAAGAATGGTATCTGTCAGAGAAAAGGGCCACTGGTACTGAACAGTCTCAACCAACAGGTAGTGTAAGTGCAAGCAAATAACCAGTGTAGAGTCAGATATCTAAGAAAGAGCAATGACTAGGAGTTCTGGGAGTCCCATGGAAAGTAGCAACACTGAACATAGCAGAAGGAGAAAATCATAACAGACAATCAACAGCACATAACTTCCAAGTGCAATTGGGTGGACAAGAGTTAGCTTGACATAGAAACTAGTGAACCCTTAGTGCATGTAGAAGAGAGATTACTGCTGTTTTACTCTTCTATGATCACTATCAGAATAGCTTGTCCTCTTCTGTATTCCCACCTCAGAAATTATGCTAAGAAACTGGGAAGGGGGTGGTCAATAGTAAAAGCAAGGAAATGACTACCAGCGCTTTTCTTAATGAGTATATCAAGGATAAGGGTAAAACATGGTACCATCAGACCAGCGTTTCCCACACAAAGAATTCAAGGGGTTGCTAATTGTAATAAATCAAAGTACAACAAGATCCAATGACCAGCACAGCAAGCTTCATGAACTCAAAATCAAAACAACAGCTTTAAAAAAAAAAAAAAAGTGAAGATCATTTGCCATCACCTCTTTTAATCACATCTTAGAAAAGGAGATGGTATATCATTGTGATGTTTAAATTAATAGTGGATGCTTTTCCCCCTCTTAAAAAAAGTTCCAAGCAAGAATTACTTCAAGAAAATTTTCTGGGTTGTATGGAAGGTCAGGATAGAAGACTAAAATGATTCATCCTGGTCCTATAGTCAAAGTATGAATTTATCAACACTCATAGTTGAAATTAACACAGCAATAATCCTCAACAGATTGGAAAAGCCAGTCCCCAAGTGTACTGATTCATAGAACTTGCAACATATCCTTAAGTCCCTCTGATACAACTGTAGTGTTTGGACATTTTTGGTACCAAAAATCAGGCTTGAAATTTATGCACTAGGACATTTCATGCTACTATTTATTTGCACTTTGATTTTCAAATGATCAGTGAATAGAACATATCTGCCAGATTGGATAGTGAAAGTGCATGTGGATGTGTTTACGCCCACCTTAACTTGATTTTATACCCTAAAACAAACATGTTCATGAGCAGCAGAACTATTCAAGAGAGGTTTCCTTCTGATTTCTCACCCTGGTCATTCTCTCTAGCTCCCTCTCTGAATTACTCCAGTTTTGTCCACAGTGTTGGAGGGGTGCACCACACAAGGCAAGAGAAAGTTTACCTGTGTGCTGATGGGCCCACTGGTGCTCACAGGCTCGTTGGGCAGCACACAAATGCCAAACAACTGCACAGCAGCCAAGTTTACCGCATTCCGTCAGTGTGAGTACTAATTGCTTCGCTCTCTTCTACACAGATTCTGCTCTTGACAAAGTTTTTAAGAACATAGGTCTAACTAACACTTTTCCATCCACTTTCAAGTTTAGTTGCACTTGGCCAAACAGTTTAAGTTATTGAGGAGGACCTGACAGACAGAGAGAAAGTCAGTGTTATTGTATAAGCTTCATTTCCTTAGGAAACCAGGCTAAAAATCTAAATGGGGATTTGAAGATTGATAGTGCCCTTTCAATAAAAAGAATTGAGCAAGAAGATATGCTTGCTTTCCTGCCAGAGGAAGTTGCTAAAACAGGCATTTCTTTTAATTTAAAGAACAGATCATGTAGTGTTGCTGTTTGCCCAGATGCTGTCAGAAAAGGTCATTGACCTGCTGGTCCAATAACAATAAGTGGTAGAAAATAAATTACTGACTATTTACTAGGGTGATCCCATAGTATCAATCCTTTAGCCTATTTTAGTTATTAATTATAAATTAATTACTCAGCAGGCAGGAGTCCGCAGCTTGCCTGTTAGGTTTAATTAATTTGTTCATCTCCTTTTTATCTTGGCTTCTCGCTGTCTATTGCAAAAGCCTGATGGCCTTACCACTTTTATTCTCCTCACACAACACTTTTAACCATGGTAGTGAATCTTGTGGGGAATACTATAGGTAGAATTCCAATAGTTTTGTGTGTTTCTGCAGCTGCCTCATGTTAACATCACCAAAACGGATGTTGAATTTAACCACCATCAAGAACTTCAATGTATTAAGCTACATGGAGAAAACAGAAGATCCAAGGATATCTTGATCAAAGAGAGCTTCAAAGCATGGGAAAGGCCAAGGGAAGCATAATAATATAGCAAATACAGCATCTAAGAATGCTGACCAGGGGCTCTTTTACCCTTGAAGAACAACTTTTAAACTTGCCTCCTTCATTCTGCACTATTCACAGGCTCAGCTAAAAGCTGGCATTATCAAGAACAGTGACCCTAAATGTACAACTTATACAGAGAATTTTTTTGTGCTCAAACATAGATGTGAACAGGCTTGTATACATTGCAGTCCTAGCAAGGGAGGATCATTAGAAATTGAGGCGGGGGGCTCTGTTTCCCCTTTGCAGCTGTTGTTCCCTAATTCAAGCCTAGCTCACTCTCAGTAGCAGAATCTGAGTCTCGGTCATGAAACTCTCACTCTGTCCTCTGGGGGATGTGTTATACCAAATCCATGTAATTTAAACCAATGGAAGAAGGGACAAGCTACACCGCTCCACCACTGCAGCAGCAGGGACCAGCAGGATCAGGCTCAGCAGGGATGAGCTGGGAGCCAAGGGGGAGACCAACATGCAGGAACCTCACCAACAGGACGCCCTCTCACAGGATCTGAACAGTGTCAGGATGGCAACAGGTCCCATTGACACCCCCAGACAAGGCATGGTGATGAACAACATCCAGGCTCCAGTCAGGAGCAGGAGGAGACAGGGCTCCGACAGAGATTCAAGGTCCATCCTGAAGGCACGGCTTGAAGCAGGACAGGAGACAAAGCTTGAAGACAGCATAACTTTGGAAATCATCCAGTAAAAAACAGCCCATAAACCAGGGTGGCAGCAGCAGGCATGAGTAAGCACAAATACATTTCTGATGGAACTCAGGCCAGGTCTAGGAACTGGGTGTGAGCTTAAATGGAGCCCTGGGGCATGGGAAGGGGTTACATGGGTGGGGGTCCCAGCTGAGACTACTCAGGTTAATCACAGCCTACAGGTGCCTTCTGGACCCTGACATGCAGTTTGCATAAAAAATAATGGAAGAAGGAATTCCTGCCAAAACTGTTAATTTTACACTAAAAGATAGAGGAATTGAAACCTTGAGGTTTTTACCCAGTATTTTAAACCTGAGGCTTGGGAGTTTTGATGAAAAGCACATTCCTTTCCTGAAAGAATAGAT
>NW_008824808.1:3898624-3966360 GCF_000699105.1 Pygoscelis adeliae
AATCAGAAACCCAGTTTTCCACAGGAAGCAATTTTTAATGGAAAACACTCTAATGGAAAATTTTCTTTAATGGAAAAAAATCAGCTCTTCTCAGTGTTTGAGGAAGTGCAATCCAATTTTTTTCTAGGCTTAATCTTCATATTGTACCATTGTGTTTGAATCTTTAGGACCCACAGGGCTCATCAGTGTTAGCGTCTTGCAGTGAAGAAGATAAAGTACACATGAAGGATGCACTATGGAAAGGATGTCTCATTCCCCAGTGTGTGATTTCCTCCCTGCTACCGGCGAGAAGCAAGATACATTTGCCTCAGTCTCTGCTAATGAGATGGTACTTTAAGGAGGATTAATGCAAGTGAAATGATGGAGGGGAAGGATTTCCTATGATTAGATTTATTTAGGTGCTTGGGGCATTCAGAACTGCTGTTGAGTCAATGAAAATTTGGATTTCTTAAATCAACAGCAAAAGAGATGTAGCACCGCTTTGCTGATAAGAACAATTAGGCTTGTGTGTAATGCAGTTAGGGCCCCAAGACTTTCAGTTGATTTGCTTGACATTTGTACTTTATTTGGGTCAGTTTTTAGAGGGTCTACAGCAGCTGCGGTTCACACTGACTTCAATGGGCACAGTGCATGCTCAGTAACCTTCAGAACTTGTCCTTTAATTTGTATTTTGAAGTATACTTTAGAGCAATTATGAATGAGACACATTAGTCTGCTACCCTTTAATTTCCCCATCAGCACCATACAGGCTAAACAACATCTTGCTTTGGCATCAGTGAGTTACAGAGATTTTCCTGCTGTCAGACTCACTATGTTTGATGCTGCTCATCGAAGATATCTGCCTTCAACGCAAAGAGCCTGTGCAGACATGAAGACAAATGTCTCTGAGAGGCAAATGTTCATTAAACAGGTAGGTGCAGGGAGAGCACCACTAGTTATACCACTGTGGTAGTCTGGTGGCCACATGCTGGTTTTGTGAAACCCTTTTCCAAAGCCTGCAGGCGGCAGTCAGCTGATTTGAACATCATATGTTGTGACATAGTACGGTCACAACAGAATTGCCTACCTGAAACACATTATTCATTTCCCCATGGGATAGATGGGGATGCTTTGTGATAAGTCGGCTCTTTGGAAAGCCTAAGACCTAAGTTCTTGCTTGAGTTATGCATTTTAATAATAACTGCATTCAAAAGAAGAAAAAATGACTGAATGTGAAAAGATAGGTTTTTGTCAGGTAGAAATTTCCACAAGAAAATGCTCCATTTTGGGAATTTAAAAAAAAAAAAATCATAAAATGATAATTCTGAACACATTTAGCAAAGCAGAAGTATTAACAATTTTCAGCCAAACACTTTTGGTTAGCCATTTTAAAATCAAAACATTAATTTTTTTAATAAAAACCACTTATTATTAAAGGACATTCATCATGAGTAAAAGAAGGAGAAACAGTATCGACTACATATCATAGAATCATAGAATGGTTTGGGTTGGAAGGCACCTTTAAAGGTCATCTAGTCCAACCCCCCTGCAATAAGCAGAGACATCTTCAATTAGATCAGGTTACTCAGAGCCCGTCCAACCTGACCTTGAACGTTTCCAGGGATGGGGCATCCACCACCACTCTGGGCAACCTGTGCCAGTGTTTCACCACCCTCAGCATAAAAAATTTCTTCCTTCTATCTAGTCTAAATCTACCCTCTTTTAGTTTAAAACCATTACCCCTTGTCCTATTGCAACAGGCCTTACTAAAAAGGCCTGTATAGAGTAGAAAAAGAGAATTTGTTCCTGGTGATCCCCTCCCTTCTTAGCTTTCCTGCCCACTTCACCCCACTCCCTAGTCGAGAGCATAAGGACCACACAGGCACCTTTCCCACCACAGAGGCCATGTAAAGGAAACAAGATGATATTAAATAACATCTCCAGACTCTGAGATTCTAAAAGAAACATTTTGAGGTTCTTGTCACCTTCTTGTAATTTTAGATCCATAATTTTTTAAAATTATGTTCTATTATTCATTGATCTTAATTCTTAGGAAAAAAGGAGCACGATGTTTACCACCTCAAATGTGCAATATTCTGCTGTAATTCTTACAGATGTTAATCAACGACCAGAAGGGATCCCTGTGTTTTCCAGTATTCTTGTTGTATTCATGAACACCTCTTCTCATACACATATTTAGGACAAAGATATTGATTCAAAATCTGTTTGCAGGCAGCAACCAATATCTGTCCTTTTGATTCTTTGTGTGAGCAAGGGGAGCTTGTAGGTTTGGGCCAGATGTTTCTGTCTATGTTGTGGAGGAACCAAAGATTTCTGACACTACTAAATGCATACAGAAAAGTTTGGAAGAGGCCATTTTGTTTGGTTTTAATAACATTTAACACTACACAGTTCTCCAAAGCCTTTCATCTTCATTCAGTTTGATAAAAATTGCCCAATTAATCATAGAGACTGCCCTACCTTGTTATCTGGGAGACAAGCCGACAGGGCTGGCGTTAAAGCACTTTGATGAAAAATTATGATCGTTCTGTGTCTACCACTGTGATTGTTCCATGGATGCAGGCAAGAGATGAGTTTGAAATTCAAATACTACATTCACTTTAAAATGGTTTATAAAAGACAGAATGAAAGGCAGCTATCATTACCTATTAATTTTTTTAAGGAGTTTAGGATTTTTAAAAGACATTTCATGAAAGAAAAAAAGCCCACAACAGCAATCATTTATGTGAGATTAAGGCTGAGAAATAAATCAGAAAATCAGAAAATAAAAATTAGTTTAAAAGCACAGCCCTTTTACTTCTGCTCTTTTGTACTTGTTGCTAAAATGGTGGTCTATCAGTATAAACTATTAGTGAATTGATACAGCACATAATGAAATTGGATGTGAATACTGTGCAGAAAAAGGCAAATGGAACTGTCTGCAATTTACATGTTTACAAAATGATTTACATTGCCTATTTATCTTCCATTTCACATTTACAGTGCAAAATAAAAACCTAAAAAAAGAAACAAGATTCCTTTATGAAGGAAACATTTTAAATTATTCTAAAAATACATAGCAGCCACTTGGGTTTTCTATAAGCCATTGCCACAATCCATCAGTTACATAATGAAAGCAGTATTAGAAGCTAATGTAAGAAAACTAAGAAAAAACACAGCATTTTTCTACCCTGTGCTTTGGGAAGTGTTGTCTGCATTTTCAGGGTTTTCCAGACTGAGGAGCGCCACAGATGGGACGGCGCTGCGCCGGACGGTCTTGGTGCTCAGCAGCGCACCCTGAGCACCTCTGCTCTAACCCCCTCTGCTCCTCCCTCCGCCATCATTATCCATCTGGCCAAGCCACTGGCTCCAGAGTTTGAGGTTCACATTTCCTTGGACAGAAGAGGGGTCCCTCATGGCCCAGGCAAATGCACAAACCACCATTTGCACTGCTAAAAAGTAGCTGGTTAATTGGAGCCAAGGACATTGATAGTTTTAAGTCAATTACAATTGCATTTTTGGTGGCAAAATTATACACGCAAAGAAAATTTGTCATGCCCTGTTTTAAGAGGCTAATTTACAGAGACACTGACCGCCATCATCTCCTGCATTTTAGATGCTTTGATCCTTTCATAGTCAAAAGCCAATCATCTGAAGTTGAACAATAAAAATTAAGATGCACAAAATTAGAAATCAATTTCAAAAAAGCAGCCATATCTAAGCTCACAGAGCATAAGAACCAAAATTAGCATAAGATTTTCCCAGTAAAACCTAATGATGCTATAAATTGGCAACGAGGACAATACTTAAACATGTGTTATCACTTTTCCAAGTGATTTGTGAAGAAACTACAGTAACCAGCAATTTTTTGAAGTTGTCTTTTATTCTATTGTGCATAATTACATGGTTATTATAGGTCTGGACAGCATAGAGTTTTCTTGATCAAATTAAATCATGTAAATCAGACAGAAAGACTATAGCATTTTTTTATGTTAATATTGCAACTAATGATAAAGAAATAGCTTTATGCCTTCTGAGCGATGCCTTAGGTCAGGGCCTGAGATATTCAAGCCACTCAGAAATATACGCTAACAAACCTTGATCTTTTCATGTTCTTAAGATGGGAAAGTCACCGTGATGACTGAGAATGCAACAACAGGCACGGATAGTACAATCCAAAATAAGAGTGGAAGACCTGAATATAAAACAATGTTGGAACACTACTGTACTGAGCAACTTAATTTTAAATAAATCAGTCAAAACCACAAGAGGAATGACTATCTCATCAAGGAGTTCTGTTCACCATGCCAATAAAAGGGACAAATAAAATGGATTTATAAAATTAATGATTAAACCATCCAACAGAACAAGTAGGTCCATCTGGATATATCAGTCACTTGTGATGTTTTTAAACTAAAGATTAATCTCATTTTTTAAAGGACAAAAGGCCATTTATTATGCATAGATAATATACCTATACTAGGGGAGCAGGCATTCACAAAACTGGATTTAGTTTATGTTTGTTCACAATTGACAATAAGCTTGGAAAATTGTGCGTTGCTCATAGTGAAAACCCATAAGGAATGATTCAGTTCAACAGATTGCCCTTAGGAACAGCATAAATTCCTGCTATGTTTGATAAAGTGCTACAAGGAAAGCATAACAGGAAACAAGCATTATTTGGATACAAATTTCCAAGTGAAAAAGTGATGCAGAGCAGCAAAATCTTTTACATGAGATACCCTGAAGTCCTTATACTGTTGTGTACCTGAGAAGATAGGAAATGTCCATTACTACAAGGTCACATATACCACCAGGCTTTCGAGACGTGGGAGGCTTTTAACTGACATTGTTCATGCTTAATGACCCTCCCTTTCCTTGAAACTGGCTGCAGAGGCAGACGTGTCAAACACTTTCTCTTGCAGTTGTTGAATACCAAATCTGTTTTCAGTCACTAGAACACTGAGGTATGTTTCTCAGTATTCACTGGTTTGTCATTTTTGCTCTTATTCTTTCCGTAACATCTTGCTAAGTGGTGTAACTAGCCACAAGACAGGATTTTTTTTGCTTGATCTTGGGACCACAGATAGCTGCAGAGGAAAAGATCCTGTCATTTATAAGAAATACCATCATCAAAACGGCAACTTATTGGTAAGGGGTATGCCCAGGCCATTGAAATGGCCCCTACGTTCCCAGGACCTGGCATTCCTTCCAGTGCCCCCTCTTCACACCACCACCTTGGGGAAATTATTTTTCATTTCTCAGCTAGATACACATCTATGGACATCAGTGTCTCTGATGACAGAGTTTTTGTGAATATGATCCTGAGCCCTTTTGAGTCAGCACATTGTTTAGTTTTCCACGAGTGTACCCAGCTGCAAATATGAAGCCCCGAAAGATCTTTGAAATTTTCTGTTACTGAGGCACAATATGATTTCTGTTTTGCCAGCAATAAATGAGACAGGGGTTTTATCTCCAGCCCTTGTCTGCAGTTATTTAATACTTCATTAACATCTGTATGTACAGCAAGAGCATTTTTTTGGTCAAGCATTCAGGCCCCACTGCGATAAGTGCTGTATAGATGGGGTGAGGAGAAACATAATTTTCACAAGTATTGGGCTTTAACAGGAGCATTTTTTTTTTAATATCAGGGTATTTAAAGAGGTGCCTAAATATGGATTTAAAAGCCAAACTTCAACCTTGATAAATAATTTGCTAATAGCTTTTAGCAAAACTCCAGTGTGCCAAATAAAAGCACACACGCACTGCCACTGCTCCCTCTCTCTTCACATTAAACTGCCTTTGCTACAAAATTCAGTTTCACTGCCCTGGCCCGGTTTTGCCTACATTGCTAAAAAGCCCATAGCATAGCCTTCCAAAGGCTCATTGCTGTTCTTGCAGCTTCCTTCAGGTTTTCCTTGGAAGGATCGGAGATACAAACATACACAGTCTGAGCCACCTAAATACACAGAAACACAGCTTGCAACCTTACCTGCAGAGGCACTAGCAAGGGAGACCTGTTACCCATTTCATTCTGGAAGGCAAAATCTTTTCCGTGTTTAGGCTAGATGTACGTTCACAGTCTGTAGGATGTTGGCTTGCCCCTGCTGCAGTGTCTAATATCCTGCAAGGATATCTGGAAGGAACAGACATCAAGAAAAAGACATCTTCTCTCTGTCAGCTTGGACATAGAGCAGAACTCAAATACAAACTCTAATTAAAGGGGTTTCTGTCCACATTTTTCTGCTTACTTTCCCAGTTTTGGTCTTTGGGGGGTTTTAATGGATTCATCCCCTGATGCTGCCTTTCCAGCTCTCTTTTAGCAGGAGCACAGAGATTGCAACATCCTTATCTCTGCAAGGTGAGGGAGAAGGTGCTCAGCAGTGTCTGTCTATTGAAAGAATTAAATCAAGGTCTCTGGGAAAAGAAGCAAAAGTAAATGAAATACCAAAGTGATGGAAAAGAAATTGAGGGAAAGTCTCTGAACATTTTCAAGAAGCAGAAAAGAACCGGTGGTTCTGCCCAAAGGCTTTTCTGTCTGCTTCATATGTTGCTCAAGGGGTTAAGGGGAACTGAAGACCTGTGCTACCCTCATACCTGATGCATGTGAGTGAATGTATTTGCCTTTTTCTGCCCTATTTGTCTTTTTCTGCCCTCTTGCATGTGCTTGCATGTGTCTTCCTTATAGTTCATATACAGAAAAATAACTTTAAAAGAATACTTAGGTGCAAAATCAAGCACTGCAGTTAGGACATGCCAGGATTATTGATGCACAAGAAGTCTTAATTCAGGCCATTTTGTGTATACATTGGGAAGTGGTTTTTAATTACAAGCTCATGTACTATTTCTTCCACAGGGTGTCTGCCTTGTTCAGTGAAGACTTCTTTTTATCCACAACATTCAGCATGTCGCCTGCAGGCCTTCTTTAAAAGCACATACAAACCCGGTATTGAATACAAAACTATGTCACTTGTTCCTAGTGCTCCACAAAATTTGCATACATGTATCTTCATGGCAACCATCTGAGAAAGACTGATAGCATCCCCCTTACAGGAGGAGAATTAAAGCATCAAGATTAAGGCCACTGCTTTCTAAGCCTCCCCAGCACCACGCAGGTTCTTGGCCTCTGTAATTTTATTTTTCTACAGACACTTCTTCTCTTCACCTGCATAATTTGAGTAAGAAAGTAGATGTAGAAACATAGAAAGATGGAGATGTCTGTTGTGAAAAAAAGTAGAGGCACAGCTACTGACATAGGCTAGGGCCTGTCCCGCTTGATTTTCCCCTCCACCAAGCTTTCCAAGTCTCCCACCCTAGCTATGGCATTGCATGCCTGCCACTGCCTCCCAGTTCCCTCTTCCTGCACTGCTCCTAGTAGTTTCCAATTTCAAACTCAGTGAAGCATCAGAGTTTCTCATCACAATTTTTGTTTTAACATTACAGAATGACACATCTTCCCCTGAACTCTGTCTTGGAATCAGACAAACCATTTTGGCTGAAACTTGTCAGGCAGGGGAAAAATACCAATTCTCTGAGGGACACAGAAGAGACTTCAGCTGGAACTGTTAGTCTGGCAATGTGACTACTGATAGACAAGGTAGTCTATAAATACATCATATAAAATCAAGCTGAGGGGTCACTGCTGTGGCTATAAAACCAAATATTCAGAAGTTAGGAAATGCCGGAGTGCAGGAGCTGCATAAAACCTTAAGTCAGCCCCATAGCAAATCTGCCTGGAAAAGCCTTTTTAGCTGCCATAATGCTCTCCTCTACCCAGATATTACAGCTAGAGATGCATGAACAACTAAGCCATTTTGTCTACTGCAGTACGGCAGGCTGCGTGAAGGTTTTCACTTCGAAACAAAGTACCGGGATTTTATCATCGTTTACCACCTGCCCTCATTTCAGCTGCCCCTTCGGTGATTCCTGTGGGAAGCTGCACTTGCACAGTCTCCTGTTCTTCGCTAATGGGGGAAGCCAGCGGGGAAAGCCACCCCTGGCCTGCTGGGAGTCATCCTCCCTCCACAGCTCAGTGGCCGACTAGGCAGCGGGGAGGTGAAAATGAAATCCAAATGGTTTGTCCTTTTCACATGCTATAAAAGCATCTTGAAGAGCTTTTCCAGCTCTGTCACATTTGAAATGATATGTTTCATTTTTCAAGCATTGTAAGTATTATCTTTAAAAATAAACACTGGAGAAACTGCAGTAGATTGCCTGCTGTTATTGATTCTGGAAGGACTGCTGACTGAAGCACTACACACCAACAGAGCAATAGCGATTTAATGTTCATTAGTGTTTAGAGTGGTTTCTCAGTGAAAAGATTAAGAGGTCAGGAAATCCACTGAATTTCTTTTCTTTGTTTGAGATTCAAGGTAAGAAAATGCGTGCAGCATTTTCCTGTTCAGATTCTTGAGGAGGCTTGCACATGATGGGAGATAAAACATCCCCTTCGGGACTCACAAATTCTTTTAAAGGACAATTTAAAAATAAAATATTGGGCTGCGAGGGTGAATCTTGATAATGCAGCCTTACAGTATCTCTCAGAGGAAACAAAAGGAAAGGTGCAATGCTGCTACAGCTCAGAAATTGCTTTATTATCTGACTTGCGCTTGGAACAGAACAGTCTCCACTCCTGGCATCTACCACAAAGCATCAGAAGAACAGCACTGAGATACAATTTTAAAATTACAATGGAAAGAGGCTATTATTTCCACTTTGTAGGACTATGCTAGAAGCCAGCTCTCTGCTATGTAGAATAGCTATTTTCCCCTCAGTCTTAGAATGTGTCTGTTTGGGGCTCATTAGAGCATAATTTCTTTTTGTCCAAATATTTTTGTCTTCCTAGAGTTGCAAAGAACAGGACTGAAAGAAATTCAACAACTTTTTTTCTGTTGGTTTCCCTACTGATATATTTGCTAATACAGTAATTAAAAGCAAATTACACTCCTCTATAGCTACATAAGTAATTATGGGCCACGTCTAATAATGGTTGCCAAAACAACTAACAACTCTCAAACTATCTCACAGAGCACTTTCTCCCCTGTGGGTCTCTAACAAGCTCAGCAGCTTCTTTCCTTTCCCAGCCAATCTCTCTCAGCACTAAATGTAAAAATCCAAATACCATCCTCAAAACAGAGCTGGTATCTAAGGTTTCATTGTCCTCTGGCTCCTCCCTACAGTTCAGATCTTAGCTGATGGCAGAAGGTGAGATGCCCCAGAGCACAGGGACAGGCCAGAACGACAAAGCAGCAGAGTAAAGCCTTGAACTCCATGGCAAACCGCTTTCTCACTATATTTATCCAGCTCCATTGGTTCACACTCCTGATCTTCTCTAAGTATTGCCTCTCTTTAAAACCTCCATCCTCCCACACCACCCCTTCCTTCCCTTGCCTAGTTTTTCAGCGTTAACCAGGCCGGCCAACCAGTGCACAGATCTCCATTCTTGAAGAGTTCAGGTGTCTCAAATAATAGCCACATTTGGTACGAGACACCAAACTGGTAACAGGGCTATACTGTGAGGTTACTCCAATCCTGCTCTGTAACAGTACTGAGGGACAACGAGAGAGCACCTTCCTAAGCTTCCTCGCTCTTTTCCAAGGAAGCCACCATTCCTGTTGGGTCCCTTCTAGACTTCTGCTCCTGCAAAGCAAAGTACTGCAAGTAGCTACCAGGGAGGATGGCTGAACCTGCAGAGAAGCAGCAGTCATTTGTGTTTATAAGATGCGAGTGTGTCCCAGCACATCCACAAACTAAAGGGACTAGCTCCCCTCCTGTGGTGGAAACACCCTCTCTGGAACAATGGAGATCCTACTCTCTGTTTCTCATGCTCATGACATAAAAAATTGCTTTTATGTTTTCCTTAGTGACTTTTAGCCTAGGCACTGAAGATTATGGTCATTTGTTTCCTTATAGCAGACGCAAGGCATTACCCAACACATGCAATAAGAATGCACCAAAGAGAGAAGCTGTAAAATATTTCTGGTGCTGTATTAACACTGAGAAAGCCAAGGAAGTAAAAAGCAGACTGAAAGACAAGTACTATAAATTTACTTCGTTGGATTTCTGGCTTTTTAAAGCAGATTTACTAGATACAGTATCTTAGCTTTCTTTTCAGTCAACATTTCAAGAGAAGAAAAAGTTGCATTTGGGCAAGCTCACAGTCTCTTTTTATTTCCAGCTTGTACTGTCTTTCATCTCACATCTGATTAAGCCACCTAATTCAAAGAAGATTAGCTGTTAGGTCACATTTAGTGTCAGTGAAATGTGTCTGAATAACAGCCCCAGAAAGGGATCTAACCCTCTGCACATCCGACCTGCTAAGGAGAAATGTCTCCGGATGAAACAGTTAGTAGCTCAGTGCAACGCACTCAGTTTTTGGCTGCTCTCATAGGATGTGCTACAAGGCTCTTCATTTGGATGGCGATGAATGCCAAGAAAGGGCCTGAGTGCTGTGCAGCTCTTGCTAAAGAAAGGACCTCAGGTCTCTTTTCAAATCCCTGCCACACGCAGGCATTGTAGGACTGAAGCATTTCTCATTTCTCAGATGAAAATGTTTCTACTTTTGATGCAACCACCATCTCTTGGAAAGTAGCCCAAGAATGCTGAAGAAAATAATTAGAAAGGAAATTAGAAAAAGAAAAGTATTTTTGCATTACTCTCCCTCTATTTTTTAAGAAAAAAAATGTGTTGAAAAACATCTGCCTGTGTTGTTGGTTGGATTTCCTCTGTAATAATGAGCTGTGCAGACCCATTCTGGTTTGGCTTTTCTCCAACAATGCATTACTTCATTTTAAAGTAGGAAAAATAAAGTTATTTCGCTGGAATAAGCCTGGAGTGACACGAAACTGAATCAAATCATCGCTTGGGATTCTTATTCTTTTGTGAATTATTTATGTTGGTATAGATACTGTTACAATATTTGGGACAGTCCTTGTCTCACTGAAGTTCAGGAAACTTTGCCATTGATTGCGAGAAGAGGAAGAAATGTTCTTGCGCTATCCATATTGCCATTTTTTCTAATTAATATCAACACATACAGTTAAGTACATCTAATATTTCTGCCAAGGGAGCAGAAGTATGTATCTCCATGAGGCAGTATGTGTAGCAATTTTCAGACCTGGCTTAGGCTCTACTGTTGGTAACAAACTTCCTGTGTTCATAAGGATTTAATTTATTTTACATTTCACACTCTGCGTATGCATTATTTGTTGCAGTGGCTTGTTTCATGATCCATCTTCCCTCTTTAGTACAATTTAGTACAATTCCCCAATTTATTTGGCTCCAGAGTCAAATTTATGTCATCTGTTTTGCCAGACAGCAAAAGCACAGTCTCATGCAGGCATTTAAATCAATCAGATCATAAGACCTCGGTCCTGGGGAGTCACTCTATTAAAAAGAATTTATTACCAAAATACAAAAATATGTATCTGTAGAAATAAATCTGTAGCTGCAGTACATATATCAGCAAAGGCAGGCAGATCAGGTAGCAATAGTACAGTGTGAACAAATGTTTTGAATTAATGCTTTTGCTATCTGAATTAGATTTTACAGCACTTCTGAAAAAAGAGTCCACAAATTCTTCTTAATACTCACCATTACATTTTTGCTTGTTTCCTTCTACCTTACTCTGACTGCAGTCCTCAGGGATATGATGCATCTGTAAGAACCCATCATTATGTCCCACCCAGGTTGTTTTTCAACCCTAACACTTTAAAAGCCATTAGAGATGGATTAAGAGACTTCTGTGACTCAGGAGTCTGAAAGTCTCACGATTCCCATCTATGACCTTTGGGCTTGTTGAAGCTCTCCAAATGCACTCTTCTAAAAATCTAGCCTGTCATTGCCAGCCCATCCTTAAATCCCAACACCAGCAGTGGAAGGACTGATGTTCCCCTGCCGCAGGCACAAGGCCCCAGCTTGGGCCTGCTGGGGAGCAGGGAAGAAGCTCCCAGGGCAGACAAGGGCTGCCTTGCACCCAGGGACTGAAATCACAGTAGGGAGCTTGGAGAGCAGTTGCCCAATGAGCCTCTGCCTCTGGCACGTGGGATGCTCAAATCCAGATTCACCTAGCACATAACTTTCCTTTTAATTATGCGTATAGGCTAAGCTCTAGACCACATGTGAGGGAGAGTCCCAGCAACACCTAGAAACTTAGCATGACCATATGTTCTAGATGAGGTGAGCAAGAATGAGTGCTTGGCCCAAATGCAGGTATCCTGAACTTATGCACAACATGGTTGTTCTGAATGTAAGCAACTGTAAAGCTAACATCTAGAAATAACCAGCAGAAATAGAGCTCAGCTTGCTAAAGCCTGTTCTCAGGCCATTCTTAACTTGGTAGCCAAGGACAATGACTATAGAATTGGACACTGCTCACTTGCATAAAGCTGCACACATGAATAGCATTTGGCAGTAGTATTACTTTTCACTTTGTCTCTCTCATAGCAATAAAAGAGTCCACAGCAAAGATAAACTTGAACTGGAAGAGGTGCAGCGAAAACCTAGTAGGACCATTAGAAGAAGACACTAGAAGAACTTGGCATACATACCAGCAAAAGGCAGACCGGGCAGGGATACAAGAGATGAATAAACATCAGTAATTATGCATCTAATGAACCTACAAGGCTATATTGGCCCAAGAACAAAAGGATATAAAACAAGCCTGACTAACTCAGGCTGCAAATTAGGAGAAGGTTTCAAACTCTCTCAGCAGTGTAGTTCTGGAAGGGCTTTTAAAAGGGATAGTGCAAGCAACACACAACATTGGGACTGAGAAATGCTTCACTACCTGTGGCACATGGAGCATGTGGAAGTACTCACTACAGACTGCTCCATGCAGGGGTCTAACTGCTCACTCCCCCCTGACAGGGGACAACTATCTGCTTTCCTGGGTCAAACCCTGCTGACCAAAACATTGATGGTCAACGACTGAAGTGATCTCAGTTGTTGATAAAGTCAGGAGCAGGAGCACAAAGGAGACAAGGTGAAAGCTTTACTAAGAGTGTCTATATCAGGGTTCCATTTATAGTTTACAACACTTTTCTATTTTGGACTTGCTTAAGCTGCATAATTAGCATTCAGCCTGACAACGTGTGTGCCAGCCGAGTGATTTAGCTTCAAAACATAATTACTTTTCTTATACTGTTGAGGAAATAAAACAAGGAATAAATATGGTACAGTATTTCATTAAAAGAGCATCTGTAAAGGTGCATTGTTATTGATACTGGACTCGATTCAGCCTTGGCATGAACAGGTGTACCACCAGGGCTGGATTTGGCCAACTATGTTAACTATTTAGCGGTAATTGGTTTAACCTATATCACTGAACATGGCAACAACAACATGACTGAATTATGTTTTAAACCTATGGGGTTCAGGTCAAGCCTGACCAGACTATCGAGACAGGGAAACAGATGCTTAGTCATCATGTGTCATCTGATAGCAATGGCACATTGCAGAAGAAAATTGTTCACCTCCTAACCAACCTCCCAGCTCTCTTAACAAAAATTATGGTAGATGCAGAGCAACACAAACATTTTTAATTTTACTACAGAATAAGGAGCTTTTCTGCTTTAAGCTACCCATCTTTTAGCTGCATACCTATCGATAAGAAACAATGGAGTCCTTCCAGATTTACATCAGCATAACTGACAGCAAAATATGGACACTAAAGTAAGAACATTCAGCATGTCAGAAATAATAAACACATGAGGGAGAAGATGTCTTTGAGGCACTCCACAGAAGACGACTTTCTGAATGAAATATATCTGGAAGAGAAAAGACTTGGATGGAAAAAGAGTGGAAAACAGTAATTCAGGAAGAAGGTATAAAAGGTGCAGGTTTGGGAGGAAAGGATTTAAAAAAAAAAAAAACAAACAGTGCAAATGACAGATAAATGCAGGGTGCAATGCAAAGGAAGAGAGAAGGCAAGGTAAACAAGGCCCGTAAATCATGGAGGGGGACTAGGACCTAGGAGAAAAAGCAGCCAGCTTAGGAAAGATTTTGCTGGCATGAGCTCAGCAGAACAGGACTTTGATGGGAATTGCAGGAGAAGAGGAAAGGGTGAACGGTCCATGAGCAGAAGGAGATGACACTCTGCCCCAGCTGTGTGGCATTCAGATTTCTCTGTGGGTGAAGAACCATGTGTCAGGAGATGCCCCTTCTCTAACCATCCCAGGAATTCAAAGTACTGTACCATACCTCATAAGCGAGTGAGGTTTCCAGGATGCTGGTCACATATCTCACCCCACACTTGTGCCAGCCATTAAAGCGAAAAGGCAGAAACCCTGTCATTCTCTGACTTAAGGCACGGGATCTGATGTTGCAGGAGCTGATTTGGTTTCTGACCCTCTCACATAATCACCCTCGTCCGTAGGAACGAGCAAGTGATGTGGAAGGTCCCAGTCCGTGAGACATACTCACTCAAGCACGCTTGGGTTTGTTAAGTCTGGAGGTATCACACGGACCTCTTCCACGCTTACACGAAATAGTAAATCATAGTCTCTCACGGTCAGAGCGATACCCAGGTCAAAGAGGAGATTAGATAGTACAGCCTATTCCTTCGTGATTTATAGGTGAAGCGCTCACGCTGGTACAGCGAGGAGGCAGCTTTGCACCGCAAATTGTGATGCACCAGCATGAGCCAGAGCGGAGATTGGCAAGGGGAAAGCAGAAAGCTATTATTTTTGAGATTGTACTGTTCTGGGACTACAGCTACTCTGCAAACTGAATTCATATTGATAATATGTAGTAAGCAAACTATTTTTCAGAAAGTTAAAACTTCCAGTCTGTTCCCAGCTACGTAAAGAACAGTACCATATTTCAGAACAAACAGTATTAATTTGCCTTCTCCACCCTTAGATTAAAATAGGATTTAATTCCATAACCAGAAAAAATACCATTAATAACTCTGGCTTATTCCTTGACACTGTACCTAATAAAAATACTGGCTGATTTTGGTGTTTTCATTCTGTCTGTACCACAGGTACATTTGGGAACTGGAGTCAAAACATCTTCTGACACTGATCAAATAAAGCTATGCTTTTTTACAGGTATTACATGCCATGGGAAAGAAAAAAACCCAAAAAATCCCAAACCTCAAACTTTACTTATCACCTGCTTTACCCCCAAGGATTGCATTTTCAAGGACTGACTTAGGAAACCATTTTCCCAGGTCCCTGGAGACTTTCTGCTGGCCAGAGTAGGAAATTAATACAAAGGAAATGTGTAAAGAGGAGAAATGAAGGTTTTCCTTCTATAATAAGGTGATTGATATGAATGCAAACATTGCCAGCGATGATGGTTCAGGTGGTTGCAGGTTAACAAAGGACTTGAAACACAGCTCAAAACTACTGATTATTTTAAAAAAAGAAAAAAAGGGAAAAGTAATGACTCTGTGTTATTTTATCACAGGTAAATGTTGCTGTAACGACTCCATCTGCTTAGCATTAGTCCCTTTGCCACCACAAACAGTGGCCACAATCCAATTAAATTCTGCAGGGGAAGATCTGTGACTTCAGCACAGCAAACTGCAAGCTGGGCTAAATGATGTCCACTAAATCAGTGGAGAGAATTCACTTTGCCCAGAAGGAAATGAAATTACAAAATGCTAGAAATTTAAATACAGTTTATATCTGTAGATATAGACATACCTGTTTTGTAAAGAATTCAAATATTATCAGAGTCAAGCTTACAGGATTTCAATTGAAGCTGCGACATTACACTACGTAACCAAGCTGGATGCTCCAGTTTAACCTATGGCAGTGAAGAGCTGTGCTGATAACAAGAGCTCAAAAAAAGGTAAATCTGTTCTCTAGAACATGGCATGGGCATTGGCATGTCTGTGGAGAGTGAAACTGGTATGAGAAAATGGCTTTCACCTGTTAATTCATTCTCCTGCAAGTGGAAACTCCTACCACTTGTAGGTTTGGAAACACGTGACAAAAAAGAATCTTCTAAAAGTTAAAAAACATGAGTCTTAAGAATAATTACATCAGGTTACACTGAGATATTTAGAAATATTACCGCTCTGCTTAGGGGTCATATGGGAGAAAAGATGGAGGAAGTGTTTTTTGGAACTGTAAACTTCAGTTTTAGGAGATTTTAAAAGATCAGAAGCATAGCTTGATCTGATCAAGGACAGCTGTTCCTTTGAGAATCAGTATCCTTGCTAGATCAGAAAGCAGAAATTGAAGAACTGGGAAAAAAAACCTTGGGTCCAGTTGAATAAAACTTTTCATTACAATCATTTGTAATTATTTTATCTTCATTGTAAAAGGCTAAAATGTTTTGGCTTGGGTTTTTTCACTCTGCATTACATTTAAACATAAGTAAAAAGTCATTTCAAGTTGAAAAATATTGAAAAAGTAACTTGCATTTAAAATATGACATTATGTACCTTGATAATTGCAAAAAAACCCCTAGGACATATGTCAAAAAACAATCATCTATCAAAACAAGCTTAATTTTTAATAATATAAAATAAAAATTTAAAACTAAATTAAAATGTTTAATTTTAATAAAAAATATTGTTGGTAAATATCCAGGTCAGTTTATTTTAAACGAAGAAGCTTTGTTAAAAATAAAAATCCTTTTTCTAAAGTAAACTTTTTCCAAAATTTGTTTTTAAAAGCATTCATATTTCACATTTGGTATATACTTCATAGTTATAACTACCATTAGGCTTTTATCAAAAACTGAACACTTCAAAAATTATAATTGCCATTATAATGGTAAATGTTTAGGGATTTTTTAAACTAAACTTTAATTTGGAATACAAATTTTAAACCAAATTCTTTAGAAATTATATAAAATTAAATCAGTCTTGAAATTATGAAATCTGTAAGTACAGTTTGAGTTCAGCTGTAACCACAATTCTTCCTCTTAAATTTGCCTATGTAGAATTTCGATTAAACAGGCTGGATTACATTTCTTTAATATTCCAAATGTATGAAAAGAGTGCTGAACCAAGGATATAAGATGGAGTTCCTTAGACTAGAGATTTAAAGTATTAACTTTATTGTATTTTCAATCTTTATCTATCTAAATCCTATTTTAAGTTTTATGCCAGGTAAATGATTCAGCAAAACAAAAACAATTCCCATTTCATTGCTGTATTGAAGAAGCAAGTACATTTAACATAAGATCATAATTACAACTTTCATTCTAAAGGAAAAAGTCTTTTTTTAGTGATACCCTTGTGTCTTAACTGGAATTTCAGGATAATAGGTAGCCTATAATCATGGAAGTGACACAGCACAGCAAAGCTATGAAATTTCTTGTGTAGCTGTCACGTTTGGGTGCCTCAATTTTCACACCACAAAAATAACGTGACCTTTTTTACAAAGCCATGGGAGGACATAAATGCTGTGGAAACTCACTGCTAGAGCCGTACCAGGCCAGGTAGGTCAGGTCGCCTGCACCGACGATAAATACATACCGCCGTGTTTCCCCAGCAGAAGGCCATACTGTTACGACACTTCTGCCCGAAGGTTCAGGAAGGTTTCTGCATTTAGAGCATCCTCTTCTCCTCTCAGATGTGAGGATCAGCAGTTACAGAGTGATTACAGCAGCAGCTGGTTTTTAGCAGTATCAGGACAGCAGGCCAAGCTCCTCCCTGGCATAACTCCATTGCCTAGCATTATTTTGCCTTTTATTTTAAACAGAATTGGCCCTGTCACCATGCTTTCCAGGCAATGCTGCTGCAAGTTCATGAGGAGACCAGAAAAAGATCAGATGAAAAGCAAAAATAAGCAATAAATATACATATCATTGACATGATCACCTCTAAATAAATCCAAGCCAGTGAAACAGAAAGATGACGATGCTCAGGAAAAGACAAACAATGTCAGAGCAAGTCAAAAGGCATACTGATGCTTCGTTTTTATTTCCTTTGTATAGGGACAGATACTTCTGGGTACTCAAAGAACTTATTTTTAAAAAGGAAATTTCTTCTCAGGTCCCCATAAAAACTACTAGATCTACTTGAAAGGGATCCAAGCTAAAAGAGACAAGGACTGGAAGGAGCCTTGACTTTTCTCCTCCTTAAGTAAAATTCCTTAAAGTAAAGTAAATTCCTTAAGTAAGGAATTTATTCCTAGTCTCTGCCCGTATTGCCACAGTGCAATAGGGAACTGCTAACGTGCAGTAAATCACGTTAGCTTAGCCAGCAGTGAGACTGAAATGCAATGCTTGCCAGGATTACCCTGCCAGCGGGTTACAGGTAACACACGGTACCTGGGAACGTGGTCAAAGACACAACCAGCACTGAAACTCATAGAAAAGACGGGAATAAGAGCATTCCTGGCAGTGCCTTGTCAAACCTTGAGTGGTTTGTGGTGCCGTGGGTGGGCACTGTGCGCCTTCCAGCCATCCGGAGGCACAGGCTTGCACCCTGGCGTATGACTGAGGGCTTTACCCACTCTCACTGTAACTGCAGTAAATAAAAGAACAAGCAGCATTTTCTTCAGAACAGTGGGGGATAAACCGCAAACTGAGTGCTCATTGCCAAAGATTTTCTTCAGGGAAAGGGTGTATTCACCTGAGATTTTCTACTTTTAGATTTCCTAATGCTTTACATTGCTTAAATTTCCTACTGCTTAGAAGAATTCTTATTTTACCATGTAAAGAGGTATCTCTACATCCTTGTACTTCCTTGGAGTTTGTAGGTTGGCTGCATGCTCTCCTTTCATGTCTAGCAATCATCTCTTAGCCAATAAAACCTCTCAGTTCTAAGTTTTCCTCAAAAATCAATCTTGCCAAGTCTCAGTCATTTTGCTGTTCTTCTCTGAACTATTGGCTTCATTCTAGTCATCAGATTCCCAAACCCAAAAACCTGTATTTGACATATGGCCAGCAGCAAACAAGTGCTCTAGGAGGTATTTTTTCCTCAATACTAAACAAACCTTTAGTGAGGCTAGAGAGGGATGTGTGTTTTCTAAACAGAGTACGCACTTTCAGAGAAAGCTTGAGAACCAGACATATTTTTAGAAATCCCAATCAATGTAAAATGTTCCATCATGTCAAGTAACACTTAGTTTGCAAAATTTATAACCTACCTTCTGATCAGTGATAATTTGTGGGATCAGCGTTTAAGCAGGTATCGTTTCTTCTAGTATTTCTGAAACCTGCAAGGAGCTATGGTAAACACCTGTTGTAATAGGAGAATTTTCTCCACATTTTGTGACTGTCTTTCCTATTAGTCTGCCAGCTATCATCTACCAAACAAGTAGATCTGACAGAAAACAATGAAGATGGCATACAGCTGTCTATCCAAGAGCTGTGTGCTGATCATGGCACAGTAGTGGCTGACTTCATTAAGCACCTCCAGACAAGGGAGCAGGATGCAGAAAATACAATAGCCTAGAAGGAATGGCATTGCATAGTCTAGTTCACAACAGATCAGTGTGGTGTGACACAGGAATGCATGAGTCAGGAAAAAAAAAATCTGCATTTTGCCACATGGAAACAGAAGAAATGAATCCTAAGGTTTGAGGAATACTCTAGGGAGGACACTCTTAGTCTTCAAAAGCATTAACACTCTTCCAAAGCTGCTTTTCTAGCCACAGGAGTGGATTTCAAATCTCAGATTGCCCAGACTGTCCCTTTCCAAAATGCAATCCCAAATACAGAATGTATGGAAAAAGTGGTAGAATCAGTCTCCGGTAAGAAAGAAAGGGGAAAAAAAAGTTAATCCAGTGTTTTGAATCGTCTAAGTCATCTGAAGGAAAATCTCTGATTTTTGACAGATTTGCTCGTAAGTAGCTATTACAAAAATATATGCTAGATCTGATTTTCACCTACTGGTGTGAACTCACTCACAGCAAAAGAGAGTCTGGAAGAGCAATCCTCAGAGCAGCTCTGAGCCCAGCATCTCTCCTCCTTTTTTCTCTCCTGAACGTGGCTGTTTCACAGGTAGCCAACTCCCTGGCTGAGGGCAGCATCTCCAGGAGTTCCCAGTGGTACATTAACATGCTGGGAGTGCAAAGGCCCCCTGGATTTTGTGAGCTCCACTGGGTATGCATTAGCTGTGACGGAAGCCATTATTTAAGTCATCCTATAGCTGTGCCAGATTTTTAGGGTAGCCATTGAGGGTCTTCAGTAGTCACATACAAACGTCCTTGGAGTCATGCCTCTGTCCCACTACTGCTTATGAAAATGATTGAAAAATGCCTCACAAGTTAACACCATAATGATATAATAAAGCTGCCTGAAAACTGGCTACGCTACTCTCTGAGAAAATGCCCTGCAAAAAGTTGTAATAAGAAATTTTAAATAGGAGACACAATAGCCACACGAAACTCAGAGAAAAAAATCACTTAGGCTCACTGAAATATGTCTTGACAAATTTTTTTCTGAACATTGTCAATTCAAAATGAAATACAATTCATCGCTAAACCCCTGAAATGTTTCATGCCATCTATGTCAACCTCTTCAATAAAAATGTCTGTTGCCTTTCTACATGTCACCGAATCCATAATTTTTGAATAATTTTGCTTTTATAAAACCCAACATAAAATGTTCCAGCTGAAATTTTCCAACCAGTTGTTTTCTAGGAGAAGCTAAAAGAACATAGTAAATAAAATTTCAGCAAGAAATCAGAGCACTCAGAGTGGAATCTGTACAGGAACTGCAGGCGTGAGAAAATCACCGAATGCATGAGCTGGTATCTGCCACAGAGCAGTAAATGCCCCTGTCTGGGAAAAGTTCGGTTTAGGCACCCTGCAGTATTCATGCTTCTCTGCAGCACAATCAAGCACAAAAGCCATGACAGCCTTAATCAGATAATTGCAGCAAATTGCATTGCAGTATGGTCCCACTTAAGGGAAATCCTGTTAGGAATACTTCTTTAACAGAGAAAGAGACTAAAGAGACTTGGGCGTAATTATCCTTACTGAAATGAAGAGAGTTCACAGCTCGATAAACTGCCAAGCAAAATATCTATTTTGATCTGCCTGTACGATGGAGTCTCCTGTTGAACCGATATATGCATTGCGATTGCAAGCTGCAGTTGCACTGGTGTTAATTTGGGGCTGGAGTCCCCCCACGCTCTCAGCTGTGGATGTTGCTCTTCCTTTCTGTGCACAGCTCCCCACAGCCCTGCGAGGGCACGGTGTCAGTAATGCCACCCCGAAGCCCAGAGAAACAGCCCCGGAGCGGCTGCCTTCCCACCCACCGCTCGGAGCAGCAGCAGAGCGGCCAGCTCAACTTCCCACTGCTCCCGCGTCAGCAGAGTAGGATATTCAGGCAGAATTGTTTTTCTCCTGCTCAAGGAGAAATTTGGCAAGTCCAGACTCCAGAATATTTCCAAGGCATAACCAATTTGTTGGTTTGTTTACATGATGTCCTTACCTGTTTTTTCCACCCAAAAGTTTCACTTCATTGTGTGTGAGGAGGGGGAGATGATACCAAACTCAGAGCGCCAGCCCAAGCAAGAGCTGCAGCTTGGCAAGTACATGACAGGAAAGATAATCTCATCCTAACGTCGCTCACTTTGGCAGACTGCAGTATCCTCTTCTCTCCTGCCAGCTGTGTCCTCTGACATCCCTTTGTGCTTTTATGTTCTTAATAGGATCCAGATAGATGAATTCAATGATCCTGATGTATTTAATCACCACCTTTAGCTATAAGCAGTTCTGATGGTAACCTCTTTTTTTAAAAAAAAAAAAAAAACAAACTTTTTGAAAAAGCATTTTCAGTGCTCCCCATTCCTTCCTACCAGTCACCTGTAGATTCATAAAAGTTTAATTGTTTGCCTCTCTAGCTCAGGCCAAGTATTTTTCCTAAGTTTCAGATGAAACAGCAACACAACAAGATTAGGAAGGGAAGATAGACTCACAATATTGATCCATTTTTCTGATGTTTAAGAACTGTGTGGGGACCCAGAAGAAATTGGACAAAGTCTGTCTCTTACCAGCAGTCTGTGGGCAGAAAACAATACATTCCTGAGCACTCCTTTGGATGAAGTCTCTCACATTTAGAATGGGTACCTCAAACACTGGCAGTTACGCCGGTTGTGAATAAAAATAAAGTGTTCCTAGGGGAAGAGAAGTACTGGATGTTGAAGCCAAATTTATCAGCACAGAAAAGTGCCTGGTAAGAGTGGATACAGAGCTGTACTTTCCTCCTGAGAAGAGCCCAGCTTCCTTAGCAAGCTGAACACCTGCAAGGGGCAGAGGACAGGCAAGACCACTCTGGCCGTGTTTGCTAGGGCAACCAGCATGCATGAGAAGATGCAGCAAAGATCAAAGGCAAGGACAGTACAGTTTTCAAAGGCCAGAACTGCAGCATTAGCTGCATTTGGTAGGCAAACGGAGCAAGCAAGTGGGCGGGAAGCAGTCCTCGATGTGGAAGAACATTGCCTGTCACACAGGGCCACTTCTACCTCCCTCCCTACCCGAGGAGCCGCAACCGCTCTGCCCACGCAGCTGTGAGGAGACCAGCAGGCTGCAGAGCCAGATGAAGGAGGAAGGCACATCAGGAGGCTGCAAATCCATCAGGCTTAAGGATCTTGCTACGGGATAAGACATTGCTGGCATTCAGGAGCTTGGTCCTTCTAGCAGTGTCTGAATATCATCTTTGCCAACCAATGATGAAGAGATGGTAAAGAAGACCCGGTACAAAGTTTTCTTTCCTCAGCAGAGAAGGAGATATGGTTTGGGCTCAGCAGCTGGTAGCAATCTTTAAATATTTGTCAGCTACCTCTGTTGTCTCCTGGATTTTCAGTTGCAGCTGTTGTAACCAACAGTGCCATCTGCCTTAGAGAGCCTGGCCAAGAGCCCGCTTGTTTTGTTGCCTTTTCGCTTGTAATTTTTTTCCTCCCTGATTTTTCCCACCTGTTCCTCTGGCACAGACTTGTGGCTCTTCTTCCTCTTCACAATGAGAGCAGCTTCGGCAGCATCCGCTCCTCAGGCAGGGACAGATTTGCTGCAGCCACCTGTCCTTTACAGCCTCTCATTTTAGCTGCAAAACCAGGTTGTTATTTCATCCATCCTGCTTGCCTTTCAGTGCCTGTGCCTGTGGCTCCCCTCCAGCACATAACAACATCAGTTTGGAGGGGTTTTGAACATGCTTTCTTCCCATCCAAGCAGCTCATGCTGGTGAAGTCGTTAGCCCAAACTAAAGAATCGCTGCCCCAAAACCACTGTAGGTTTCTATAATCCCTTCCCTAGGGGGCACTGACCAGTGTCCAGGCAGGATAAAAAGACAAAGGAGTCTGGTCTCACATGGTTGCAACGAAGGTTTGAAAAAGAAGGCATTATCTCATTATTTCAACATAGAGGAAAGCACACAAGGCCCTGACTGGGGTAGCTGGGATTGCCGTGTAATGCCATCATTA
The DNA here is from genome assembly GCF_000699105.1 of Pygoscelis adeliae. Lineage (NCBI taxonomy): Eukaryota > Metazoa > Chordata > Aves > Sphenisciformes > Spheniscidae > Pygoscelis > Pygoscelis adeliae. Next base: position 3,921,939 of record NW_008824808.1, read on the forward strand.
AATCCTCCCTTCAGAAATAAGGCTAGCTGTAGGCTACAGAGATTAGCAGTCACGGTGGCATACATGTAATCACACTGATCCACCAAGCTGTGCAAACGTGAGTTTAATGCTTCTGAAAACCAGGTGTGACATTGCTCAGAATAAAATCCTTTCTGCATCAGAGGCAGATACGTCCTGTGCACTCACTGCAATGTGATCAGAGATTTCATCCTGACCTCTTTACATCTGTGGGGGGGTGGGGGCGTGGGGGACGGGACAACAAAACCAGTCTGAGCTCCACACCACTGGAATGTCAGTCCTTGTTACCTAAATCTTGAGGCAGCAATTTTAAGAAAGTCACAAAGAAGTTGTTCATTATTTTACTGGGACATTCAGGTTGAGTTTCAAAACACCAAGAACTGATTTTTAGACACACCACTGGAAAAAAAAAAATGGGACCAAATCAAGACTCAGGGGAAGGGAAAAAAAAATAATCAAACCTCATGAAATCATCTCAAACTCATGCCTCCAAAAATCAAGTACTCAGATGCAATAGTCCATCATAAAAACCCCATCAGAGTTAGGAGCCTGGGGCTCCAGTTTTAGTTCCACAGTAATTAAGTAACCTCTGGCTAACCTGAAATGAACATTGCTGAGAACATTCCCAAATTATCAGCTGTGTGTAACGACAAAAGCTACAATGAAAAATTCAGAACTGAGCCTGATAGAGCAGCAGTTAGAGTTGTCAGCAGGCATACACAACACTATGTTCATTTATCAGTAACCAAGCTAATGGAAAAAAGCCTCAAGACCATATGTGACATGACTTATAGGAAAGCTAAATTACTAATTAATTCTGTTTAATTTTGATTATGATAGGATGGGTGCACAGTTGACACCTGCACTAAAAGTACTTCAACCTCCAAGACGGAAGATCTAGTTCATAGCTTCCAAAGCAAGGGTCATCTACTCACAGCCATGTGCTGGGAGAGGACAGCGAAGAGCCTCATCACTGCCAGTAATACTCCTAAAATCCTACAGAGCAAACATACACAGAGCCTCATGGGACCTAGTGCCTGCACTTCTTTAAGAAGAGGTCAGGTTGCTAATTAGCGAGTGCCTTCTAACTTTCCAGCCAACAGGGAGGCAGGCAGGAGACACAGCATCTTCTCTGGAAACCTTTGCCCTGACACAGCTGTGGGAAGGAATCCCTGTTGCTTTGGATGGGGATTACAAGGGGTTTTCTTTCACTGTGCATAAGATAGCATCTCCTGGAAGAGGGCTGTAGACCAAGAAGTACATTGATGGAGTGGATGTGTAAAGAAAGACCAATAACTATTTTGGAAATAATGTTGCTAAATTATATGAGGCTCAGAGACAAAAAGGCATGCAAGCTAATGAGACCCTCCCAGGGAAGAGTACTGTAACCCTCAAGCCTAGTGTAACCCGGCTGAAGCTGGCAGAAATGCACCAGGGAGTAATATAACCTCCTTATATAAAAAATATAAAAACATAGATTTTTCAAATTACTCCCTTCGCAAGACAACATTTATAAAATAGCTTATGGATTAGTTCTTTTCAACCCTCACTAGAGCAAGGCAAACATCTTATCCTACGCAGCTATAACATCTTTTCTTTTCCAAAGCACTATCTGAACTAGGAAGATATAAAACTCTGGGGCTTTATGCATTTTATAGGTGTTTTTCCAGTTACTAAAAGGACTTGTTGCTGACTGACACTGAGATAATTGGTTTTTGTCGTTATATTCATCCATCCACATTGTGTCCTCACTGGCAGTCAGTCAGTATGCGAGCATGGCTTTCCTCATAGCAGCCTGCATTTCATCTCTGCACCAGAAAGGCCGTCTCACAGAGCTTGAAAAAGATGAGCAAATAGTCCACTCCCCCCTTAAACTGCATGAAACTACATGAAGCTCCAGCCAGTCTGTGTTAGAAGGAAATAAAACTGACCACAATTTTTTCCCCTTTGATTTTCCAAACGGTCCCTTCTCAGCAGAAGTCTGCAAGGTGGGGATGAGCATAACCTCTTCTGTGCAGCTACTGCTGGGGGGGGCCTGGTGAGAGCGGGTATCCAGGTCACAACACAGGCATGGTCCTGCTTCTGCAGGCGCCGCATGCATATATCTGCCGTGCCTCATGGTGCTGATGCATGTAAAATGGAACTGAGATCTACATCTCTGCTCTGCTTCCCCTGTTCCTCTGTCCTGTTGCACTTTTTCCACCAGTGTTTAGGGACACAATAGGAAAGAACATAACAGTGGTGAGGAGTTTTCCCCCACAACCATGAAACGAGGATCTTGGCTCACAGCCTCACTTACAGATGTTGAATTTTATTCCCATCCCTAGACACAGTCATAGAATGGTTTGAGTTGGAGGAGACCTTTAAAGATCATCTAGTCCTACCCCCCTGCCATGGGCAGGGACATCTTTCACTGGATCAGGTTGCTCAAAGCCCCATCCAACCTGGCTTTGAACATTTCCAGTGATGGTGGGGCATGCACAACTTCTAGACAACTTGTGCTAGTGGCAACGGCAAGCGAATGCTTGCCTCTGTGTAATGACAGCTTTAGAAATAGGGCTGTGTAGAAGAAGGAAATACGGTTTCACAAAATATTTTGGTTTCATTCCAAATTGCACTTCTGGTTGCACAGCAAGAAAGCATTTCCAAATTACAAGGGGACCCCAGACCCAAAGCAGGCCAGCTGGTTGGAGGCACCAGGGTCCTAAACCATGAGTTTTCACACCCTCTAACCTCTGAGGCCATTGCCACAGAGCCTCTTCCAGAGTCCTGGATCTGGGAAGCCTGAGGTGGCCAAAAGCAAAACCAGACACAGTCAAGCTGGCATAAAGTTAGGCAGGTTTTGCCACCATCGAACTTTGTTTCCCTTTGAATTTTACCCAAATCAAATTATTTCTCTGAAAGACTTGTTTCAACAGAGCGACAGATCTCAGCCAGCATCTCCCAGGAAGTTTTGTGCCCAGCTCCAGCCACACTTCTTGACAGCCTCCCCCATGTCATAGCATCAAGTCACCAGCTGTCACATCTACTGCTGTCCTGTTAACACTGTCCGCTTCTCATGTAGGGCTGAAGTGGCATTACCTTTCTGGATGGATCATTTCCACCTACCATATGACATAGAGATGTCAGCATAGAGTCAACTGAGAAAGTCCCTGGGGATCACTGTCGATTCAGAGACCACAACCTTAAGAAAGTTTGTTTGCATGGGGAGAATCCAATTTATCTCTCTAATACTGTAAGACGTCTGCACCTTTTACCATGATTGCTTTTACTGACTCAAATGTTTTTAAAAGAAAATAAGTAATTAAATAAAAGCACCCTGCTATCAGGAACCAAGTAATAATTTATAAGCACTCACTAAAACTTGAACTGATTCTGACACTTCTCTCAGATATTTACAGAAGAGAGAGAAAATCATATCAAATGTGCTTTGAAATCTATTTATAAGGGCAAGCCGAGAGACAGAGAATCTAAAACACAGAAACATTTTATGAAAATCCCAAGTGGGAATAAACTATTTCCACTACTTTCCATACCGCAGCATTTTACCAACAGTAAATACAATATACTGTTTTGCTTAAACGAAGGCAGCTTAACATACATTTCCTCAAAACTAAATAGTGCGTTCTTCTTCACTCGTGTTCCATTTATACGTATTTAGCCATGGACTTGAAAGGGAACTTTGTCATAATAAGCAGAGATTTAAAAACTGGTATAGCTTCATTATAGGGGCAATAATGAATAAGACAATTACCTGAATTGCAAACAATTGATTTTTTTATTGGACATTTTCTGATGAATTTTTGCTGTTAGTCAGTAATATTGTAAGTCAGTTACTCTCCAAAAGACTTGAGTATTAGTTAAGAACTATGAATGACTGCCTAGAGGTAGCACAGCAGCTAAGTCATCCTGTCAATTAGACAGGCTTTTCTCTGTCATCTCTGATAATGTTTTAGAATAGTCTGTAAGTAGGACAGAGCAGTTATCCAATAAATTCAGTTTTAAACAGAAATTATCCATTTCTAATAGTTAAACAAAAGCTTTTTATAATCCCTCACAGAGTATGTTTTATAGCATAGCAATTGTCTCGCTTCCCTTGCTCATGACTGCAAGCAAAAACTACCATTTGACTGCAAAATGTTTTATGCATTTTATAAATACACTGGTGTGTCTTATATGAGAGAGATATATATATGCATAATGTATCTCAGAAACACCTTAGTTTATAATCATAAATTTCTTAATAAAATCATAATCCATTGTCATAAATATTAACATATAAAAACATAAATCTCCTATAATTAACATATGAAAACATCATCTAAATTACAAATAATTTTACAATAAAATCTAGATATAATTAACATACTTAAGATTCATATTAAAAGCTGATATAAAAAACTTGTCAATCCCAGAAATATTCAGCACAACGCCAGTTTTAGAAACCAACCACACAAACCAACAGCCAGTATCACACCTTCAAAAGAGAAAGTTGTCCTGGTTTCAGCTGGGATAGAGTTAATTTTCCTCCTAGTAGCTGGCATAGTGCTGTGGTTTGGATTTAGCATGAGAATAATGTGATAACACACTGATGGTTTAGCTGTTGCTAAGCAGTGCTTACACTAAGTCAAGGACTTTTTCCCGTGCTCTGCCAGCGAGGAGGCGCACAAGAAGCTGGGAGGGGGCACAGCCAGGACAGCTGACCCAAACTGGCCAAAGGGGAATTCCATACCATATGACATCATGCTCAGTACATAAACTGGGGGGAGTTGGCTGGGGGGCAGCGATTGCTGCTCGGGGACTGGCTGGCCATTGGTCAGTGGGCAGTTGCATCACCTCTTGGGTTTTTTACTTCCTGGGTTTTGTCCCTCTGTGTCTCTCTCTCGTTGTTTTACTTTCCATTACAACTTATTGTTGTTGTTATTATTATTATTATCTTATTATTTCAAGTATTAAACTGTTCTTATCTCAACCCATGGGTTTTCTTACTTTTGCTCTTCCAATTCTCTCCCCCAATCCCACCGGGGGGGGGGAGAGGGTGAGCAAGTGGCTGTGTGGTGCTTAGTTGCTGACTGGGGTTAAACCACGACAGAAGTCTAAGACCGACATGAAATTACTGGACTTTATCTCCACATATAGCTGTAAGCGATCGCACATGAAAAGCATGTAAAGACGAAAGGAATACAGAGTTTGGAGTGGTGTTTTTCAAAGGGACTCTTAAGACTCCTGGCACACATTGGGCGGTGTGGCAAACTGTAATGGCTGTGGCTCTCAGCACCCCAAACGTTTGCCTTCCCTCTGCCCCCAGAGGACACCACCCCCACAAGGACATCTGAGCAGCACATTAGCCTGCTTCCAAACAGGTTCATGTCCCACCCCAGTAAATGCAGTCATCCTTCATCTGGACATTCTTCGTCTCTGCATACCATTTTCTATGTTAATTCTTTATCGTTTGCTTGATCTTTGATTTGCTATCATGGGCTGATCACAAGCAGGCAATGGTACCATCGCCTTTCAAAGGCCAACAGCAACCTGCGTTGGCCTTCCAGAAGGTCTGTATCTCCACTGCATCACAGAAGCGGAACTGAGAAACCGTACCTTCAATACCTTGATTTATACCCATACGAATACTTGTCCTTCTTCTCACATTGGTTTGAGGTTACGCAGCCCCTCTCGTGGTGCCTGCACCTCTGGCAAGCCTCCTCAGAGCAATCATTTTTTGGATTACCTGTTTTGCTGCCAGCTACTGCCAGCTGTCTCTGCACTTCTCCTTCTTACTGTTGCTTTCATCCTATCCGGTTTGGTGTGTAGTTTCTGGTCTTCATCCTTTAAGTGCAGACTGTTGCTCTGTCTATTAAGACTAATAAACAAAAGCTGTCGGTGTAGCAGCAGCCGTATTTTCCTTTCCTGAGGTCAAATGTCATCTCAGTAGTGTTAATGGAGAAATCAGCATCAACTTGAATGGAATCAGGATTTCTCTCCTCTTGACTTGGCGTACTGTGGGTGTGCCATGATATCAAGAGATGATTAGTCTTTTAACAGCAGGTCTTCTCTTGGCAGCCCTCAGCATTGCAGGTTACTGCAGCTACAGGAGATAATAATTTTCAGCTTTTAGACTTTTAGAAATGCAAATGAGGTACAGTCCCACCTGAGAAATTCACATATATGGATTGCATTAGGTTTTGCCTTGTTTAATCAGTCATTAGGTATAGTTTAGAAGGAGCTGGAAACCACTAGAAAGTTTTTAGCATTCTAACACGGCTTATCTTCGAAAGCCTCCACTATCTGACTGTGGCACTTTTCCATTTCGCCACTCGTCATCAAGATGGTGTCAGAGACTAAGTATCTCAGGATGTATCACAAAAGTACTATATTTATTCATATTCGATCTCATTTTATGTCAGCATCTTTACCATGTAAGCTCTAAAGGAAAATAAATTTAATAAGAGCCACCTCTGATATAAAACTGCATAAGAAATAATTAAGATTAGTAGCAGCCTCAGTTTCTGAATGAAGATATACAATGTATAACCCATGTTTATCAATCTACTTTATCCAAATGATTAATAGCTCACTTTTTTTGTTGATGGAGTTTAGGGCATGAAAAATCATGCTGGTGTATTAACCATTTGATCAGCAACTTGTATGATAAAAAAAAAAAGTACTATTCCGTGCTCTGACTCAGACAGAGAATGAAGGCATGCTATAAATTTCACAGGGCTGGCCTCTAAAAATAAATACTTTTAAGAATTTTGACATGATAAATGGACAGAGGGAAATCTTCACATTTGTGCAGCTTATTTAAACCTTGTTCTCTGGAGTCTTGCAGAGTCTATTTAGCTTTTCATTTTCCTTTCAGAAATTTCATTTCAGAAGCACCTTAGGAACAGCTATTTTAAGCCTGCACATATCATTGTAGGGATGCCAGTGCTAATCCACTGACAAAGCCGCTTAAGGATGCCTTGAAATCGAGCTCAGCAGATGAGAAAGGCAGGACAGAGTTTCTATTAGATGCTCATCCTTCAGGAGATGTTGTGCTGTTCAGTGAGTGCTTTCAAACAGTTCAGGCTACCTCCCCCCACCTCAAAAATCTTTTACTGTATACAATTTTCCATGTGTATTCAGCCACCTTCTAGTGTTTGTCAGTATACTTTCCACGTGGCAAGCTGCCAATGAAATTCAATAGATGAGACGGACTTTAAAAAGTGATTAGAGTCTGCAAGTATTTGCTCAAAGGTCTCCTCCATTCTTTGAGAAGGTTCAGAAATGTTTGCCCTTCGTATGTCCTGTTATCAGACAATAACATCCTCCATAATTTTATGCTCCAAAAACTTCTGGCAGCAGTATAGAACAAAGGACCTTGTAATTGGCTTTTAAGAATGATAGAATTACAGCATAGTTTTACATATGAAAAATGAAGGTTATTCTTCAAGGCCACGTATTTCATCCTACACTGTATTAACACACCATAATCAACATTGGCACCCCAAAAATAACGGATCAAAATGTTATTTTGTTGCATAAGGCAGCTCACTCGAATTGATCAAACACTCTAAGCTACACGTGGTTTTCATGCTACTTACGAAGCTCAATTATTTAAACAACATCCCCAAATCTAATAGCCGACTAGGTGCCTGAAGCTCCTCATTCATATTTATATTCATTCATATGTAGAGGTGGGATGAAATACAAATTGTTCAAACCCAGCAAACACATTCCAGATTAACTCCCCTATATTCAAATAACGTTCATCTGAAGGTAACACGAAACTTTCCTCTCCTTTTATTAGGTCTGTGCTTTTTCATCGTTTACACTTGTAGCTTGAGTATCTAAAAGTTTTAATTCAGGGCTGCTACTGCTTAATATCAGTAAAACCAGGAGGTAAAGAAGTTTGTTCAGACTCTCTGTAGGCTGGCAGATACATAAATTAAACTACATTTCAGCAGTTCTAGACTTTGGAAGGATCACCTGCCACGTGAATGAAGTACTGCTGAAAGGAACTTGATAAATCATCTGGCGAATATCTATGCCTAATGAATATGTAGCTTAAGAGAAATAGCTAAACCTATAGCTTGGTAGCCAACACAATTAGCCTGAAAAGCATCTCCTTCAATGAAATTAAATAAATCTTTATCACATCAATTCAAATATTCTGCTATGCCACCAATCAACATTAGCAACAAAATCTTAAGAAAAAAAAAAGGCAATTACAGATTCGGTGGTGTATTTTCTCAGTGAGTTGTTTTTTTCCTTATTTAGCAATATTTTAGTCTTCCCACCACATATCCACTAATCAGTCTCTCTACAGTGGATTTGTTTGGATGAATAATATTTGAGTAATGCTCTGGGTTCTCTTTTAGACACACAGTGTGGTCCAAGTAAAAAGACTCCAGACTGGATCTCAGCAGATCATGGGTTTTACCACTGACTTCGCCACTGACCATGATTATGTTCATTTATCTCTTTGTGTCCCCATTTTCCTCATTTCTGTGCATCTGCTCAGGAGGTCAGATCATTTGGACAGAAGCTGTCTCATTTTGTCTGTCTCCTCTCACCTTGCAGGACAGAAGTCTAACATCTAGGTTCTGCAGTAACATCAATCTATGTAGCAAAAACTTGTTCTTTTCCCTGAATTACTAGTGCCTGAGTGAAAGTTTGTGTTTCCAGAGAGCAGCCAATTCAGGATTAAGCTTTTAAGAATAAAATAGGGCTTTTCAGGTCACTGCTGTGTCAAGTATGAACCATTGTACTCTATCAAGGTGTAAGTGCAGTATACGGCATTTTGTTCTTATTCAATCTTTTTCACTCACTTTTAACATGCCCTTACCAACTACACCGTTTCATCTTTTGTGGTGTAATGGTTTACACAGTTTCTTTCTAGGAGTTCTTGCCTCACACCTGCCTGATACAGCATTTGTACCTGGTTTCTCTAGGATGGATCATACCACCCTTATTTTGAAATCAATCACCCAAGCTGGTTCTTGCAAAAGAGAAGACTTACTAGAGAGAAAAATTCATTATGTGAATTGTTTGGTGCCCAGCTCAAATGCAAAACCACTGTGTATTTACACTGAAGCCTGTGGCACCTCTAGAAAGTTTGTCCTCAGCATTAGTTAGTCTCGTGCTGATCCTTAGGAAGGATCCTCCTTAGGGCCAGCTAACCTGTGTTATCCTTGTTCCTTGTCTCCCTGGAAACCTGCAGATTGCAGATGAAGGGAAATACCCCGACTGCAAATGAATGCAGGTTTGGACTATAACACTGCTTCAGTGTTTGTCTATTGACATGTGGCCTGTTTTGAAATACCAGATACCCAGAGCGCTCCTTGGTTTTGAACAGAGCCCAGGTGCTCAGTAGTTCTCAAGATCATTGCCAAAAATCAGATTTATCTAGCTGGAGCCTTGGAAAAGGTGAGGTATTCAAGAATACTTTTGAAAAGCAGACACTTTGTCAGTTTTAATATCACCTATGTAAAATCTATATGCAATGACACAGTGCAAACAAAAGGAGCCCATGTAAAATTTCGCTAGTCAAAGTGGAGGCTCACCATTGCGATTGCTGAAGGTGTCATGCATGTCATGCAGCATTCCCAAAAGGTTTTTGTAAAGCTAACAGCAAAATTCACTCATGTGAAGTTATTTTCCCTGCTGCAACTTGGACTATATTTTGCATTCCTATTATTTAAGAAGCAGATAACGGCTGAATTTGTCTACAGTTCATTCACACCTACCTATTCACCCCCCTTCTCTCAGAGCGTAAGTGAAAGTGTATTTGCCTCTGGCGGTGAAAAATCCTACCATCCTGTCTGACATAATGGCACTGACAAGGACCCCAACGAAAATCACAACTTTGATCAGCGCTTGATATTCAGCTGGTTTTGGATCTGGGCTTGAACTCAACTGTGCCAGCCCATCAATAGTACGGATAATTTGCATTTATTCCATCGCACCGATACAAGGTTAAGAAAAATTCGGCATTTAAACCTCTTCATTCTTACAATGCCAGGAGATAGCACCAGCTAATACAAATGCACTGAAGTGAAGAGGATCGTGCCTATGGCAGAAGGTCAGGGTTTGGCTTTTTTTAAGCTGCATTTCCCATCTCCCTGCGGTGTGAATCTGTATCTGGCAGACATGTTTACCCCTTTTTGCAGATCTGCTTCCTCCTTTCTTTTCACACTGGTCAGCTGGTGGTTCCTCTTGTGCAATTGAATTTGGCAGGTGCAAGAACATTTGTTTATGCTGTGCACAAGCTGGGGAATGCTATTTTGACAGCTGATAGGTCTGCAGCATCCTTGGAGACTTTTAAAAGCACATTGAAAACTTCATTATTTACAAAGCTTTACAGCTGGGATGCACAAATCACCCATGGCTGATTTGTCAAAGGAATATTTGACCGTATTTTTAGGTATCCACCTTGTATAGGCTTTGCACAAACATAGAAAGGGATTTTGTCTGACCTTGCTATTTTGGGAACTTTAAAATTCATGTTCCTTCATTCGTCCTCTGTGCTTGATTTTTTTTTTCATTGGGTGGTTTGAGGGGGAGGTGTGGTGGTTGTTGTTTTCTGTTTTTTGTTTTGTTTTGTTTTGTTTGGCCATTTCCCTGCTTTGGTCACTGCAGTAGTTACAAGATGAAATATGGGTTTTCCTCAGCTCCACACAGCATCAAAAGACAGTCACAGAGCGGCTGTGATCCCCTGAACACGTCCAGGACATTGTGTCATATTTCAGCCTTTTTTTTGTTCTGTGCTTGCAAACCCACGATTTTTCCAGGGCTTTAGCAGCATGATTTGTATTACTTCTAACGTCTGTTTCCCCTTGATCATTACCATTTCAGGCCATGCTGCTTCTTGCTTTTCTTCCTTCTCCCCCAGTCAAACAACATTTTATGTTCAGGTATGTGAAGTTACTAATGTTTTCACTTTCCCTATATCTCCATTCCCCCTACCCCCCTTAGCTTAGGAGACACATTTTTAGGGAATTTAGACTGATTTTTAGGGAACACCCACAGCCCATATAGAAATCAGCAGGAGCAGCAGGTGTTCAGCATCTCTGAACATCAGGCCCTATCTGCATATTTATGCCATGCTCATTGCCCAAGGAGCTGAACACCTGCACCAGGCTGGTATTGCCAACTCTTGTGATTTTATTTCCAGTCTGAGGCTATGTTGTGGTTTTAATCAGTGCTTCTGGAATCGTCCCAGTACTTGGAAATCTCAGCATTCCTCACAGAACTCTGGTCCTCATGATCCCAGAGAGAAACAAAAAAATACCATCCAGGTGCCAAGGCAGGTCAAAAATGTATTCCAAAATTATTTGTTTTCTAGAGTTTTAATTTAAGCCAATTCTTTGACTAAGGAGGACACAGCTCATGATGCTTAAGACTTGCAGTAATGCAAAACTTCAAAGCGATTTATATTTTGTTCCCTATGCCAGTAGAAAGTATACAAGTTCTCTACTATAGAAACTGGGAAAATATTCATACTGAGTGGTGACTTGTTTTATTTAATGTTCACTTAAAATAAACCCATAATACTTATGTAATCAAATGTTCCGTAAATTCCATAAATACGCTAGCAAGCTGACAGGAATGTTCACTGGCTTCTTCTGAAAGGTCTATAATTTATCATTCACATAAATCCTCCCCAAAAGCCTGATTCTCATCCAACCAGGAAACTGAAGCATGTTGTCTGATATAGAGACCCAGACAGAACATCTGAGCTCTTGAGCATGGTGTATTCATAACAAGCTAGGCATATGTAGATATGTACACATACACACAGTGTAAACCTAATATTATTCATATAAATTACTTGGAAATTAATTTTGGGCACGGAAGGTGTCAGTATTGTAATCTGTTTGCAGACAACTTGTAAACAGAAAGAGGTTGGGTTCACCAGATATTTATTTGCTCAGCTCAGTTTTGTCTTTAATAAATTATTGGATTTTCTTCTCTATAGGGTTCTTAGTGGATATAAGCAGATTTCACAAGGTTGATCTAACTGCAAAATAAATCATGAGAGAATGAAAAACCTTCAGCAGTTTCCTTAACAACATGATAATGGCACAAACACGGCAGTGAAGTTTCTGGCACTTGCTATTTTGAGAGGTTTCCATCTCTGTTGAAATGAAGAACCCAGTGAGAAAGTTAGGCAAAGGTTTCTTGTGGACAAACATCAGTACTGCCAGTGGAGAGGAGCCTCACCGTGCCTCAGGTAGGTGTGCATCAGCCTCAAGCACTTCACGTTCGCTGATCTGCCTTCCCCTGATCCTTCATTAGGCTTCTCCTGGGGCCACTGCTGCCAAAAGCAGGTACTGGGACTTGTCAAAGCAGTCAAAGCTCGTCTGGCTTTGCTCGCCTCTCGTCACCGTGAGTGGGATTGCACTCAGGGAAAAGAAACAAAAGGACAAAGTGCGTTATTGCATCCATCTCCTTCACTGGGAAGGCATGAGATATGGGTAGCAGGGAAGGGCTGCTCTCTTCTGCTACGGCACTGCAGGGCTGTGCTGAGACCTGGCCCGTGTCTAATGTTTAGTTACATCTGTTGTGTTGGTGCCAGGAACAACCTCAGCCTAATATTTCAGATGCAAATGTTTAGATGATGGACCACAAGTCACATCGCATGGAAACATTTTTTCCTGTACTTTTGTTATTGCTGCTGATCAAAATGTAAAGATTGAGATGGTTTACAGGGGGGTTGGCATTACCCTGCTTTGTGGTACACAAGTCTATTTTTCTCCAATTCTCTATTTCATCTGCAGATAACTGATTGTATGTAAGACTGCATATATTCTGTTTCAGTTGTGTTTTCCAAATCATATTTGGTGTAAATAGCAGTTCCTGTCCACATTAAAAAAAAAAAAAAAGCAAGCTATTTTTCTTAAACATCTTTTTTTTCTCAGAGCTTGTGTTTGATATACTTCCTGATGAAGTTCAAGCTATGGTTTTGTAAATCAAGGAACTTGCAAGTCTTTAAAAGCCATAGTAAATAACGTAGAGTGCTTGAAGAAAAACTTGAGTCTAGTATATTTCCTCAGTGTCTCATGTAAGGAACAGTCCTGCAGACATAAACGCATATTGAGCTGGAGACAAATGTAATCATTCACTAACTGTCCCACCATGAAGGAAGAGTGAGCAGGGAAAAGAAGTTATATATTAGCAATAGGTAACACCTTTTTTTCCCCTCTTCTTCTTCCCATTTTTCTAAGTCAGACACATGCTATTCCCCACTCATGAATAGTGAGACCAACTCCCCTGCTTCTCTCAGGGTGGAGATTCTGCTTTGCAGCTCATCATGCACCTGCGTTATCTCCATCCCACCCATGCTTTAGAGGACTCCAGAGCCGGGCAGGGCAGAAGTGCAAACTGCTCATCTTGCCTCAGTAATCCTACTCCTTTCTGACTACTGTAAGTAAAGAATAAATAAAACTAAAGACTAAATAAAAGACATTCCTATGCAAGAAGCAATTATTTTTTCAGTTAATTTTAGCTAAAAATGGACTTTGTTGTCAAGACTCCTCCATTTCCATTTCAGTTGCTGTTTCTTTTTGTATTGATTTTTTGTAAACATTATGACTTGTAGCAATTAGTGATACTTGCCCGGCAACAATGTATGTTAAAACAGGTATTTTCTGAAATGGAGTGGGCGGGGAGAAATGGTAAATATTATCCATGAAGAACACAGCCTAGGTTTTAACTGAGTATAGAAAGCCTTCTGAAAGACTGTATAAATGAACTGAGTTTGATCATAGCAGTGAATATTTTTTTTTCTAATTTCTGTCCTATGACATGAAACACATGAGCAACCAAGGGCCTCATGGGAGGAAACGTTCTCTTCAAGCAGTGTCCCACCAGGTCAGGTCCCCCAGGAGACACCTCCAGGTAAACCCCTTCCTGCAAACTGGCTGGATGTTGCACTGGGCTGGACACCAAGCTCTGTGGCCTTCAAAACAGAGAAAGGATCGTGGATATGGCTGTAGGAACACTTGTAGGTACAGCAAACCTGATAAATACAACAGGGAGAAAATCCCCTGGAGTCCCAGTGACAAGTGAGTTGGATTTTTTTGAGAACTGGATTTAGAGGTCTACACATGGCCAAATACCAGTTCAGACCTCTTAATTCATTTACCGGATCAGAATCCTCATCCACCTCCCTCAGGTCTCTTCTCCTGAGAGGGACTAACGTTGAGTAGCCAACTCTGTGGAACAGGAGAATAAATTCACTTAATACACTTTAGAGAGCCACAAACAGCAGTGGCTGCCACGCAGGAGATTTAGATAAAGTATCCCTTGAAGGTACTTCTGGGAATGGATATGTTAATACTCAAGCACATTTTAAACCGTGATCACTTTAAGTTATATAGAAAAGTTAGTTTATGCAGAAGAAAGAGGCTTCTGAAGAAAATGGAGTATCCAATCGTGATGATAACTAGAGAAAGCAGTCTGCAGTGCAGCCGATTGCCACCGTGCGATGCAGTAATCTGTGACTTGATTAGAAAGGCAAGGCAGCCATCAGCTGCCTTTTGTTACAGTGTGCCAGTGATTGCAAGGGGGAGAACTCAAAAAAACCAAATTGCTCCATGTTGTCATTGAGTACCAATTATCTGCTGTTGAGGGGTTCGAGTATTATTGTGTACACTGAAAGAGGCATAAAAACATTAGGTTGACCTGCGTACAGTGCTTTTTCTAATGGATATGCTTCCCAGGATTTAGCTGTAACCCACCGTTTGATCAGGAGCGCTGTGCAGCATTAGGAGACACACATGACCTCTGGCCAAGGTTGGTGAAGAGAACCTTACAGATGGCTCACACCTTCTTTTATCACAGCCAACCAAATATGGCCCTTTTGACAAAATCGCTCTTGAAATAGTCTCCTCCCTCATTTCCTTGAGGTGACTATTCAGTGATTATGATGGAAACTTTTATTCCAACGTGGGAAACCAGACAGTTTCTTCAGGCTTGCCAGGTGAGGAACCTTTCCTCAACATCCTGCTGGAGGACAGAGGTGAACTCAGGAGCTCCATAGGACAGGAGAGCACAGCAGGGCACAGGAGAAGGTGGCAGCGGTGCTTGGAGCTTGCAGAGAGCGTGCCAGGATAGGCTCTGGGCTAGCTTGAATGCTTGGCTGCCTTTCAGCAGCTAGGGGATACGCCTGAGTATGCAGAGAAAGACCCACAGGATCCTTCAGAGCACAGCGATATAAAAGCACAGAGGATATTTTTATGCCTTTTGGTGTCTTGCAACTATTTTGCAGGCTGAAGTAGTTCCACTGAAAGCACCTGATGGTATCCTTTATCCCTAGTTAGGGGGTTTAGAGAAATGCTCGGACCAAAGTGCACCCAATGATGTCTCTTAAGTCCCCCTAGCCCTAGAGCTTTTGCACCGTGCTCCTGCCCTGGAGACCACGAAACTCTCTCTGAGGTCAAAGCTTTCTTTCCCGCATCTCAGCTCCTCTCTCCTCATATCTCACAGGTCCCTCTCCCACAGATCTCAGCTACAGACAGCTGCAGCTGAGCTATACTGCTGCATGGGTTGCCATTTGTCAGCTGCGCTGTACTAACCATCTAACTGCTCGCTCCTAGCCTTGTGCAGAGCCACAAAACCTTGAGACTTAAGCCATCCTCAGGGCCAGAAGAGGTATCACTTAACATTGTGGTAGGTGAGGCTCAGCTGACAAGCAGTCAAACCGCTTGCAATTGTCTGTCCATACCTGTCAGCTGGGTTACTTTAGTACTGTCTTTTATTTTGAATGTCATCTTTTATATTATTTTCAAACTAGCAAATAGAAATGAGTAATCTATAGCAGTGCCAAGGATGCAGGCTCAAAGGCTTTACAAGTAAGGTCCGGAAGCCCAGCAGAAAACCTCTATCAGATCTGCGTTGGCAAGGTCAGTCCGGAAATTACTGCTCTGCATTTGACCTCACCTCTGGAGCAAGGAAGGCAGCTGTTAGGCAGCCGAGGGTGTGAGGGAGGGTAACTTCAGTCCAATGAAGTAAAGAATAATTTCCATTTTCACTGGTGCATTGGCTGGAAAAAAAGGCTGGGAACCTTCTTTGGAGCCAGCCGCGCTTCCCCTGCAAGTACCAGCACTCTGCTGTGCAAGAGTTATTGTGAGCCAGCCATAAAGCATCCTCCACATCAGCCACCTAATCCCTGAGGGTACAGAAAAACTGACTCAGCATGAACATATCTTCCATTGTCAGCCAGCGGAGGGTGTTCAGAGAAAGAAAAAAAACCCAGCTTTTAAAACTGTCTCTACAGCAAGTAATCGAAGATAGCTCTTGAAAGGATTCCCAGTCGGGAGCACAGAGCAGAAGCAGCAGTGAGTGCAACAAAGCAAAGCCATTCCCCGGTGCTGCAGCCGTGGCGGTTGCCTGAGGATGGCAGCTCTGGGGCACCTGCCCGGTAAAGGCATGTTCTCCAGTGCCGCTCTTCAAGGTTTGACAAAAATTCTGGGAAAAAGAAGAAAAAAAAAAAAAAAAAGAGATGATCTGCCCCTAGAAAACAAGTCTGGTACAAACTGGGCTCATGACATTGGCAGGCGCTCTTTCTTGTTAGAAAGTTAGATAACAGACAAACAGAAAACAAATACACATGTATTTCTGCTTGTGTTTATATATAAAATACACCATGCATAGATGCATAGCCTGTAAATACTAGATTAGAACATATTGTAAAGTGAACCAAAGTCTTTATTTCTGTCACTGATTTGTATTCACTAGACCCTATGAAACGGGGCTTCAACCTTTTCTTATGTAGACCTCTGCAAAACTTGCAGTGGAGCTCCCACCCCCAGAAAAAAGGTTAAGCCTTTCTGAAATAGGTTTGGTTTTCTCCTCTACTTTCCACCACTCCCTTAGAAGCAATTCTTGAACCATCAAGAGTCAGTGGAACACAGGTTAAAAAACACTGCCTCAGAAACCCTGATCAAAATCTGAGGCCCACTGTGCTGACTGCTTCCAAACGCCGGAGGTAATATCCCACCTCAAAGGCTTTACAATAAATAGATGAGACAGACAGAAGAGACACAGGGAGTGGGAAGCACTGAGAAGCAACTCCACTTTCCTGAAGCCATATGGGTCATCGGCAGAGCCTGCCCCAGTTTGCTTTGATCGTGTGCAACTCCCCTTGGGGTAAAAAAAGCCATTTTCCATCCTGGTGTGTGGCAGCAGCTGAACTGAAGGAAAGCAGGTGAGATTCAGCAGGCAGAGGCAGCACCGCAGGTTTCAGTGGACTTGCATCCCCCTTCTGCCCGACCCTGCCAGGTTTCACACACTCGCCTCAGGCACTGACCACACCTGGCACATCCATGTAAAAGCACTTTCGTGTCTTCTGGGGGCTCCGGGCCATCGCTGTCACCTCAGCAACCTATCAGGAACATCATCAGGCAATGAGGTCTCCTAATTGTATTATCGCAGCCCCTGCTCAGCTGTAAGACATGCCCATGCCGCAGGGATGCCCAGACGCAGAAAATGAGGTTTCTGCTGTTGTCAGGTCTCTGCGATTAGATACTGCTAATAGAGAAAGGCACTCCAAATACCTAGGACCAACTGGACACGCTGTCTTTTCTCCAGCCCAACAACTCGGTGTGAGACAGGAACGTAATTTAGTAGTAACTGAAGTAGATTATGCCATGTCCCACAGAGTTGGCTTTGGGACCCTTAATGCCACATTTCTGGTTTTAAAATGCTTTCTTTAGCTGCCTCAGAATTATGTATATATGCAAGCTATGTAAATATTTATATGAGTATTTACATTTGTATATATAAGGCCAAATTATGCACAAATTATGTACAGATGTCACTTGTGTAAATTCATTTTGGACTACCCCAACGTGAAAAATGCACACACAATCATCAGTCATGGAGGAGCTGCGCGGAGGGCAGCTTGCTGAGGGTCTGCAGAGCCGGGATCCAGTGGAGCTGCAGGAAGAGTTAGCTCAAGCAGCAGGAAAAAGTACCTGGCAGCAGGCTGTATTCAGGGATGGAGTGATCTTCCTGCGGACGTGAGGGAAGGCAGCCATCATTTGAAACAAACTGAACATGAGAAATAAAATTTAGGAAGATTCCTGAAATGGCAGGCAGAAGAACCTAATGAAAGCCAGAAAAGCTTTTCCCATCTCCAGAGAGAGGGAGTCGGTTCCCAGGGCTGGAAAAGCCTGGGTGCCATCCCGAGAGTACGGCAGGCGGATGGATGCCCACGGAGCCACACTGGGTCCTAAGGGAGAGTGGGAGAGAGCCACTGCCTTTCCCCCTTCTCCCCTGTACTTCTCTGACTGCTGAGGACAGTCAGCAAGCGAAGCAGGCACTGATCCCAGAGCAAGAATTTAATCGTGGCCTCTGTCCAGCCCTTTCTGTTTTTGTTATACAGCCAGAGCCCTTTTTGACTGTGAGTCTCAGTACAGCTCAACCACTCGTACACTTCATAATATACTCAGTCATTCAGCAGTTACCTGACACAGCTCAGTTCTAGTGGAAATAAAACCAAAATGCATTTGTGTTACATGATACATTTATTTCAGTGGGACAGGCTGATGCTAAGGACAACTTTTTTTTCTTTTATTTGATGTGTTTATGTATATATATTTTTTTAATGACAGTCTGAAAAACTAGATTATGCTTTTGCAAGGTACTCACAGAAAAAAATATTTTAGTCATATTATAAAACATGTAGATTCTTTCGTGCATGTTTAAACCTGCAGCATTCAAATAATAGAGCAACTTTATTAAAACCTACATGCCAGAAGGAATTCTCCATCTCATTTTTGGTAATAAAATGCAGAGTGCTTTAAGGACCCAGAGATTTATTCTTATTTACTGATGATCATGAAGAGTTTTAGCAATTACTTGTTAAGTTAAGCAGCCAGTTAAGTTACTGTTAACAGTAACAGTTAAGTTTTAACAGTTACCTGTTTAGCCTGGTCTGTAGATTTCCAAAGATGCTGTTTTCCGTTTAGTTTTCTGGTGCTTTTCTTTGAATAAAATGTTAGAAACCACGCTTAATTTTATAAAACTAGATTTATCACGAAAGACATGGTATTAGAGGCTTGCATTTTCTGTGTGAACACAAAAGAGTACATCTGACTGGAAATAAACCGTGGAATTACACACAAAATACGACAAAAGTACAACCTGAGCGCATGTCAGCTGACAAAGAAGCAATTTGCCATACAATATCCACAAACAGAAACCTAATATTTTACTGTAGGAACCCTATCAGAGAATCCACAACATGGTGGGAGTCGCTGAAAGAATCTTACACGTTGATATCATGGTTATTTTTACAGTTCCTAGTAATTTTTTACATTCTACTACTAACTCAAATGTAATAAAAATTACTATAAACTATAAAATGTAATATCAGCTGATAAAGAACAGGAAAGCCTGTGGCAGAAATGTGTCAAATATCTCACAAATAAATGTTAAAGTAAATTAGAACATAGCTCATGGGTTGTTATAGTAATAAGCTGTGGACATTTTGGCACAAGAAAGCAGTAAGAGGGGCTTTGCAGATCAGTTTCTATTGTAAACTTATTCTGTTATTTTAGGACACTCCATGAAAAAAATGTTTTATTTTGTGGACTATAATACTGAATGGTCTCTGATTCTATACCTCCTGCATTCAGAGAGCAACCGCAGCCGAGTTGAATAACTGCACACAGCAAACGCCGTAGCACACCCCTAGGAGACATCGAATCACAGGAAATCAGAGCATCGTCATGGAATCATCTCGAGAACAAGTATGTTGCAGACCTATTAAAGCACAGTTATAAACAAGTTTTCTACTGCAAAGAAATAGTTAAAACTGAAGATGTTGACCATCATATCCACGAGACTGTTTCTTGAATTACCTATGATAGTCAATGTACACGAACAAAATTAAGAGCAGGTTAATATATCCATGTTACCTAACCTGTTAAATAACAAGTACCCTAATAATTAAGCCAAATAAAGTCAACTGCCCATGGGAATAGATCACTGACTTCTTTTGATCCTGCTATCCATTTTACTAACTCTCACATATTAAGCTAAATAGACTGTAAGTCTATATATAGATCACTTAAGGCTTATTTTCACATATTATTCAATTTTTTTCCTTAGTTGAATTAGTAATCTGCTACCCTGGTAACACATAGAAAAATGGTGAAGTTTCTGTCTTTGCATTCTTAAAATAAAAAAGGTGTATTCTCACCTAAGTGGGAGACAAAAACATTATTTATGTAAATGTTCAGTCAGTGTTCAGATATGATAATACAAAAGTTTGCACCCTATACTTTACACAGTTTTAATTTCAAATATTGAATATTAAATACCTACAGTGAATGGTTATTAGTATTTGATCAAATACTGTACCCCAACAAAAAGCATTCAAATATCAATATTTTTTTTTAAACTGCATTTAAAGTGGGAATAAAAAATTTTTCATAGTCCTCTTGCACTTACATCCATGCAGCCATATTAAAGATCGTCCTCCTGCCTGGATTTTGGAGAATGATTTCATATGGCTATGATCACTGTGTATTACACAGTCAGAAGATATCTCTCTGAGCTCAACGCATATTTCTTTGTGGATACCTGTTGTCTCTTATCCTGTATTTGGATTTTATATACCTTGAGGCAGGCTTTAAGTCATGGCTAACCCTCTCCCCAGATTAGATTAATTCTGTTTTTATAAGTGCATGATTATATTTAGCAATGTATTTTGATCTGCCTTTTGACCTTTGGACTCTATCCATCCCAGGCATGTGTGAGAGATTATTAGTGCTGGATATTTTCCAAAATTTCACAAACAAGAGATTCCGAGTTGTTCCAGAATCTCTCACCTCTTCACCCATCCTCCCCATCCGGGACTGATGGTTATCAACAGTTGCCCTGTGAGTTTCTGGTGCAGGGAGGGAAACATCTTTTGCTCTTTTCTGTAGAACACAATGAGATTCCAGTTTATGACTGTCTCTTCTGGATTATGTCTGTGCAAAGTAATAGTTTAGGCAGAAAACTTAAAATATTACTATTGTATTTTGACAGATAAACCAAATGTGAATCTCACTTGCAGAATTGTTTGCACATAAACAGGCAGCCTTAAAACAAGTGAAAAGTTAAGAATAACTTTTGGTTCTTATAAAACTAGGAAATATCCAGTCACTTCTATGTATCATAATATTACATAGCCAATACAGTTGCTTTAAACTACAAAGATGTTGCCCTGTAGGAAAACAGCAGCCGGCTCACTCAAAGGCAGACAGTGGATCATACAGCTGCTGGGATTTACCTCATTCCCTTGCAGCCCATCCTTCATTTTAAAAATATAGAAATTTTGTAGTAGGTAGCAGGAAGGGTCTCTTGATGCAAGGAAGAGAAGATAGCACTTTACATCTCAGTAATTTCTAGTATTTTCCTAATAAATAAAAAATGCTGATATAAACATTATCACAGGGTAACTTTGATATGAGGGGTTTGTGGGCCAGATAAAATTCAAAGATCACTTCATTGACAGTGGCTGAGAGAGGCTGAAGTCTACCTGAGAATGGACATTGCCCAATTGACTAACAGGTCTACTTGCAAGGATGTGTCATGATTCAGCAAATAGTAAACGGGGTTTTAAAGCTGCCCGTGCAACACGAGAAGTCCACCAGCCACATGAGGCAAAGCACAAATCCACTAAGGACACATCCTCCAAGTTCAAACGCATTCAAAGACTTTCATAGGCTAAGTTTTTTTATAGGATGCTTTATGGCTGAGAGAGGCTCCAGCAGCCACTCTGAGGGAGAAATAAAATTCTTAAAGTCAGCACTAACTATCACGTAGCCTGGCTAACTCAAAAGAAATGTAGTCATGTGCCCACAACTGAGTCAAATGTATCCTGCTGCATCCCAGACGCCAGAGCTGGTATTAATGATCATGGAGCCTCAGTTTCAGAAGGATGGTACTTTGTAGGGTATGGTATGAAGCAAACATGGCATAAACAAAGCACCAGGGTCCCAAAACTCACCTTTTCTGTGAAAAGATGGGGAACTACAGACAGATCCCACAATTATCAGCATGATACTTCTTGCTGGCAAGAGAATTTTTCCTGTAGTTTTAAGAAACTAATTTAGCAAGTGGCTAATAGGGGCAGCTGGTTTGTTAGCATTTCTAGAATTAATTAATTCCTGTGGTAATTTTAAGAAAATCTGTATGGTAAGTTATTAAGAGAGTATATACCAGAGGCATTGCATAATCACAATATTGTTTAAAAGTTGTTTTGTAACGCAGTATTTATTTCTGGCATAAGTATTGCACTGAAATGAAGACTGAGAATTCCTGTCTGGTTTGGCTATTATACAGAAAAGTAATTTATGCTCTTTTATAGACAGCAACATTCCTGACTTCAGCCAACAGACAAAGCAATTGAAGTATATTACTGAAGTTTTACTACAACAGTTGACTTGGCCATTATTGCACTTCTTCCCTGCAAAAAACAGACTTCTTGCAATTCAGAAAGGGGGGGGGGGGATAAAACAATGCAGGTCAGATCTTCCTTTAAGCTAAAATGAAATTACAAGTTATGAATGCAATGCTTTATGGAATGCAAGTGACATGTGAGCCAGATTATCATACCTTTCCATTAGGGAAGAGAGTAGCATCTTTCTGGTGGTAGAGAAACTATATTCTAAATTGATTTGTGAATGTGCCTTATTCTCTTCTACTATTTACTTCAGAAGGTGGGAATATTGTTACAAGGTTTATGTGATCTTTCTTAGCAGATTTGCAACTTTTATCATAATATCAAAATACAGCATATTATATATCATATCTAACAATGCTCAAAGCTACAGAAGACAAAAAGAAATAAGCAACCATGAATAAAAGTGACATCTCCCATTTTACATCTGGAGAACATAAGAAGGACTGAGTACCTGAGGAGTGTATTTCATATCCAATTTATACAGCATGTCAAGGATGGTTTCTTGATCTCACCTTATATGATGCTTTTTTTCAGCATACATTCCTGCAAACCCATTTGACTTTAAATAATCTCTAAGGTTTCCCTGAGGAACTCCATGAAAGGAGATCCAAGTTCTTTGAAGTCCCTGGCTGATACAAGTCTAACAGCTTCAGCACTGGGAGAGCTTCTGCTGTTTTATACACAAAATTAGGTTGGCCTAGTCTCCAAAAATTGTTATTTCAAGATACCTTGATGAGTCATGATAGAATCCAAGTGTAAATTTCTGTGTAGCAGGAGGGAAAATTATTACATATCACAGTTCAGAATCAAACAGATACTTCTGTATTTGCTGTAAACTGTGCAAACACTGCACTATTCCAGAATGCACGTTAAATTCAACACATTTTTCACTACCAATGACACTCCTCCTTCCCACTTTCCAGTGTCTAAAAAACTCAAGTCAAATTCCAGCAATGATCTCTCTTGCTTTCACAGAGAACATAAACAGGTTTTAAATACTCATGTTAAGGACAAAAGGCTCAATGATCTCATCAAAAGTTGCATCAGATATTTTATCTATCTCTATTACTTCTCCTCCAGCTGGGAGAAAAAGGGAGTTACAAAAAGAGATGGCAGAACTACACCACAAGAGCAATATTGACTCTAATCAGGGAGGAAGCTTTCTAGCAAGGAGCAGTAAGGATTGTTTGAAAGCTGTGGCAAAGACAGATATAGAGAATATTGATAAAAAGATACCTTATGCATTTCAGACTCTACTTCTTACCCACCTGTGACCAAAAAACACAAATGTGGCTTCAGCCCATACAGCATTCAGAAATTAAATGTGTCCCCCACATCTTTGACCATTGTTCACACATTCTGTTCAGCCTAGTAACTCCCTCTCTCTTTTTGCATAAAGCTGAAGTTCCTTCATTTCACACCTGCTTGGCCCTATTTTTGCTTTCTAGACACAATCAAAGTAGAGAGATAATCTGAGGCAAGAGTTTGAACTGGTTTCCATCTTACCCTGTTAATGAATTATTGAAAAAATAGCACATCAGTTTGCAGCTCATATTTTACACAGTTTTAGTTTTCATAATTGCAGAAAAAAATTGAAAACCTGTGAAGTAAATGCACTTAATTGTGGTAGGCAAAGTGCAACATCCATGTCAGTGGGAATACCAGACAAACCAGTCTTGGTTGCTGCCTTCTACTGAAAGGGATAAATGAGAATCTAAATCATCGCTGATGGAGGAAGGATTTGGTACTGAGAGATGTGAGCTGCCTAACTAAGAGGATATCAGATGAAATGAAGCATTTCCTTTTCAGAAGACCAATCTCTGCACCAAGGAATACCCAGGCTACATAAAGTACGCATGCATTTGAAAAGCAATGGGGGCTGGGGGCTCTGCTCAGCACTGTGGTTACTCGGTAGTGTTCAGCAGAGCATGGAAACTTGCTTAAAAGTCCTTTTCCTCAGCAGTAGAGATTCAGCTAAATGCAGAATTGCTTTAACTGCCAGTCACTGCTTTGATATTGGCTACTACATAAGCAACGAGGTGGTTCCTTGCTCAGAGATTTTTCTTACTTGTGGTTGTCAGATCTCTTACCCAGGATCCTGGTCATGGAGAGAACCCAGCTGTGCTGGGAGCTGAACATGAAAGAGCTCACACTCCCAGCAGATTCTGGCATCTTTACTTTGATATATGGAAACTCCGTGGAACTACCCTGTAACAACCTGTCAATACCACCATGGCTGAGATTATAGGCAAGCTACAAGGTGAAGAATTCTCTAGGAACCATCTCTTGAATTTATAATTCACTCCTTTCTCTCTTCCTAAGCTTAAAATACATGTGTACTGACCTCCAGAGCACACCTCCTTCAGCAGCAAAGAAAGCCTTTGGGGAAGCTCAGCTCATCTGGGGAAACCAAGGAACTGGCAGTTCTGCCATGTGTCCTTGTGGACTACTTGTCTGAATCTGAGTGCTGCTGCTGGCTTTTCTGCTGCAACTACACACTTTCTTTGCAGATGATGGAAAAGGAGACTAAAATTGCAGATGAAGAGAAATTCCCTAGGGGTCCGAATTTGTTCAGATCTGTCTAATGCATTTCTCACTTTAGCAGTTTTATATGTAAATAAAACCAGGGTGCTCTTTAAACACAAATTACTCTGGATTCCTTAAAGCCAATGTGCCAAAGCAACACGAAAGTTGGAAATCGAAACTGAATACCCCTGCTAAGTAGGATCCAAGGAGGGATCCAGCAACAAAGAAACACAGACTTACTTTTTATTCCAACACTGCACAGGGCACTTTTCAATCCACTGACAGCCGGACCCAGCAGGACTTGGGGCCAGTTACAAAGAGAATACAGTATTGTTTAGAAGCTCACTTTTGTATTCTTCCAGTACTGGAGACAGCGTGGGCAAGCCTGTCTACATAAATTAGAGCAGGCTGCCCTGTTCAGGCACTGCCTTACAGGACCAGAACAGCAGCTGGAAATTGATGTGGAGGAAGATTGTAGCAGCACAGGGAGCAAATGAAACTGGCTGTACCGTTTGCTTTTATGGAGACTGGGCACTGCAGTTTTATCTGCTTGTAAACAGGAAACAAAACAATAACAGAAATAAGATACCTGAGGTAAACAACTTCTGGAGACACATGTTAAAAAGGCTGGGATGTGTGATGGGGAACTTCTATGTGCTAGGAGCCACGCAACGGTGCACTGCAAGGGATCAGATTATCAAAGCCACAGAAATCAGAAACAGCACAAAAGGATAAAATTAATACAGAAACTAGCAAAGGGAGTAGTCTTCAGCTGGAAGAGGCTGGCCAAGATGCAGCAGGGGTGAAAGAGCAGCAAACAGCTATCTCTCCCAGCCAGAGATGGCAATAACTCCACTGAGAGGGTATTACTGAGGCATACAACGAAAGACTGGGATTGAAGTGAAAGGATCTGTGGAGATGCTCCTTCAGGCCCAACCTACAAACAGTGTGCGGATACTTTCACTCCTCTTTAGCATCTATGTCCTCTCATCTCTGCACACCAGGTAGCTCTGAGTGAATAACAATTGCTTACTTCTGAAGAAGTCATTTTTGAGTCTCTTTAATCAGCCGCTGTCAGCCGCTCCCAGACCAAAGAGTTTGCAGGTTGCAAGCACAGCTGGGCCTGTCACGTTAATGCGATCAGTTTTCCATCTCTCTCTGGATAGAGCCACTTGATCTCCTCACTGCTGGATGATTTGACCAGCAGCTCCCTAACCACAGTTGACATGGGTCAAAGGCATCCATTTTGTGTTTGAACCACAGCTCACCCTGTAATGCTGATAAATGAAGATGTTCCCTGTGCCAAGAGCAAGAGCTCTGATGCAGTAGCATTTATATTTCCCCTCTACCACCGGAATCGTCCCCCTTGAGCAGGATTCACCCTTCCAACACCAGTGCCTCTGGTCGGGCAGCCAAAGCACGTCCCCAGAGCAGTGCTCACTCCATGCCAGGGATACTGACCCAAGGTCTTCTATGGACGTCTAGATAACAGGGACCTTGAGACAGTTTCATATTCTATCAAGTTAAGTTAATATTACCTGCTGAATGCCCTTATACCCTAGCTAATTAGTGTCCTCATTGCAAGGCTTAATTCAGTTTTCACTGTACCTTTAGAGTTCAGCCTGAAAGCCTCTTTTATTAAATTCATGCTCTGCTAGTTCAATAGCAAGCCAGCGAAACCGCGGTAGTGTAAAGTCTTAAGTCAAATTGCATAGAGAGGGCAAGAACTGTTCTTCTGTAAATCCACATAATAAATTCTAGTGGAAACCCAGCATATTAGTCCTTGTCAGGGTAATGGCTGCTGAAGAAATGCTGTGCTGGTCATTTTAAATAGAAGACAAGGGATCCCAATTCTCCTCTATTATGTCAAGCTGCATTTATGACCCACTGTTCCAACTCTCCATTTTTAAAATGGCATTCTTCAATGAAGTAGCCTATTCCATGTAAATATCAAAACATTTTACTACTTCATCACACACAATGTTTCTCTAAAGCAGCAGGCATTTTATAGAAACTCACAAGAGACAAAAACCCAATTACCTACCCCACAATGCCAGCCGCAATTAGACAGCAGATTTCCAGTGAAACTCAGCTAGCTCACCAGCTCTCAGATACAAACCTACAGCTTTAAGAAACAGGTCATCTTTCCAATTCAGTAACTGTGCTAAGTTCTCACAGGATGCTGAATATTCAGGGATGCCCCAGGTAGCCAGCCAGCTGAGAGCCGACCTTTCATCCTCAGGTGAAACCCTTGATCTGTGGCAGGGTTCTCACTAAGGGAACAAAGACCAAGCACATAAAGAAAAATATATGAGCCTCTGTTTATATACTGCTTTTTTTACAGCGCAGTTCAACTCTGTCACCATCCACAATTGCTTCTCCCCTGTTTAGCTCAGTAGAATATTTATTTTATTCTCCACTGCATGAAAGACTGTTTGAAGCCTGAATAGCTAATAAAACTTTTGGCCTTTATTAAGCAACAGTAAGTTCTTCACTCAGGTATGTAAGCACAGGCAAACATTTACGTGTTTCAGGATGGAAATAAAGCTGTCAGGGTACTTAGAGCTGTCGGCACCCTCTCTCCATCCAGGTTATAGCAATGTGTATGTAGGACAGATAGCAAAACTGAACAGGGCTTAAACCTACTTGCACCCTTATTTTTTCTTCATCAACAAAATTAAGCAATGGACATTAGTTTGCCAAAATCAAAGGTTAACACAAAAGAGGGGGTTAGGTTTTGACCTGTACTCTTAAAGGCAATTTAAGGAAAGGCAGCACTCTATTTCTTGTCCTGCTCCTATTTATTATCAAAAGGTTATTGATTTGGCATCATTAGCAAAAACATACGTGTTTTTTACCACTGGTCTACTAGTTTCTCCTTATAGCTCTGGCATCACATAGGAAAAAAAACAGTACATTTTAAGCCACAAAGATTTTAACTCTGTCAAGAAGTTTTGACTCTGATATCGAACATCATTGTTTCATAGGAACCAGCACGTAAAGATACTTTCACACAAAGGTGGCTGGTTTTCTTCATGGGAAAGATACAGTACACAATACATAAACACAGGTATAGACTTTACTTAGGAGAAAGAAGGCCAGAAAGGATACCGCTTGCATCCTTGGACATACTGCTGTTTTCATCAGAGGGGGATGATAGCCTTGTGTGAAACGTGATAAAGAACATGAAGTATTAACTGGGACAGTAACTGAAGTCATTTTGTTTCTATCTCCTCCACGTACTGAGCACACCATGCCTCCCTCAAATGGCTAACTTCTGCACACTGAGTCTAAATATTGCCACCCTGTGGTCTGACAGCACTATCTGCCAGCTCTGCAAACAGGGAGACAAAACACTTTTTCTAGGCTGGGCACTATCTATTCCAGTACCACATGCTGTTTCTATTCTACATCCAGCTTTCTTTCACAGACCCCTGCCAGCAAAAGAAACGATTCCCTGATGACCCCACTTCCATCTTTGTACGTTGTTTTTTTTTTTCAGGTGCCGCAGGCTGCCTCCTCCTTCCTGCAGCGCAGCACGAAGACAGACACATCAAGCAGCAGAAGTCAGCAGCAAATACACGTCCCTAATAAAACTTTCACTGCAACACCACACCGCTCGTGCAAATTCCCTTTGGTGTGGATGAACAGCAGGAGCAGGGCAAATCCTTTACCCAAACCAAGGCTTCTTCCCTGCCACACAAGCAGGATTTCCACTGGACTTTAGGGAGCAGTTTCTACAACAAACACATGGAGCTACACCTTTGTTTCCCTGTGATGAAGGAGGGCAGAATTAGCCATAAAGCTAATGTATTTGGCTTAAAGGCTTAAAGCTTTATGTATCTGTTCTGTCCTTACAGATGAGCAAGTAAAATAGCAAGTGCAGAGAGCCTGACCCTGCAAGGGCGTGAAGAAAAGCTCAAAGAGCTTTCTCTTCCCAAGTTTAAAGTCTTCTGTGTCTGGCCAGCACCACAGGTCAGTGAAACCTGCTTCCTGGAGAAGAGAAATGAAAGGAAACTCAGTAAAGTCAGATTTTCTGCCCGCCTCAGTTTTACTGAGAAGTCAGAGAGTCAAAGCAGCAGGTAGAGGTCCCAGAACTGGAAGGGACCACTGGGATTGCTTGGCCTAATCGACATAAATTGTCACTCGGTTAATGACTGAGTGAATCAAAATATCTTTTCAAGGAAAAAACTTCCAATCTCTATGCAAGGATGGAGAATCCACCATTTCACAAACTGCTCCAATGACTGGCTGCTGCTGCTTTTAGAGGAGTGTTTTGCCTGTTTTGATCTGACTGTGTCTAGCATCATCTCCCAGCTGACGGATTTTTTTATACCTCAGGCTGCTAGACTGGGGAGTATTGCCAAGCCTCCATTTCCCATGTAGGTGCTTACAGAGAGGTTAAGCCTCCTTGTAGCTCTCCCTTTTTTGGCTAAACTCAGGTGTCCTCCCCCAGGCTGGCTCCTATTCCATCTCCTACCTCAAAACAATGGGAGACCCTGGCAGGAGGCCCCAGCCGAACTGCTCCAGCAGACACCATCGGAGCACAGCAGCGGCTGCCCCAAGGAGCCAGACCCAAGTTACATCCAGAATGTGGTACTGGGCCCCTTTCAGGGGCAGCTATTACGTGCTTCAAAGAGCATGGCATAATCTGCCCATTCTAACATTAAGTCATTTTCCAACCTCTAGTAGGTTTTGGCTTAACCACTGAAGTTAATTATCCTTCTGTATTGCTTGACAGCCCTTCCAAAATTTTAGTTGTTATTACTGAAATCTCTAGATAGTCTTGATCTTTATACAGACATCTGATGTCTTCTCTTAACTTTGCTTATTCTTGGCAGTAACAGTATACTGTGACAGACTAATGTTGCTGTTGTAAAATGATTTTTTTTAGCACAGCAATGATATTGCCATATATATGTATCTCCTAATGGACCATTATTTTTGTAGAGGGACTAGGCTGCACTAACAAAACAATAGTTGTGTTATCCAGAAGTGACATGTTAAAGGCTGCTGAGGAAGATCAGAGAAGGGCAGCAGAGACCCCTGAGAGGACAAGATGACAGATGCCGAAACTAGAGGAGACCCCAAGGGTGTGAACACAAATCACAAATGGTCAGCTGCTGGTCACTAAGAAAATGCACTTTTGAGAGCAGGGTAAAACCAGTTTTAGGACATAACTTGAAAACGTACAGACTTGTGTAACAACGTATTGCAGTTGCCCAAGTTTGGTAGCCTAGGCAGAGATATCTTCAGATTATCTATGATTGCAATGAAAGCAACTGGCTGTGCAGGATAAATCCTTCTGAATAGAGCTATCTGTTAGGCTGTATGGATATGGTTGGATTACTTCTTAATTATTAAAGGGAAAATCATTCCTATCGCTTTTGTTTGGTACAGTATTTTACTGCTTGTGTTTGGTCTGGTACCCACCCCCTCCCATTGAGGCTTCATTGTAATTTGAATCGAATAAAATACCCAAAAAAATTGTTTTTAAATTATTTTTTAACCTCCTCTCTCTAAATTTCAATGGTTGTCCCTTTGGTCTCCTGATAGTGGAGAGAGAGAACAGATGTTCCCAGTCTTCCTCTTTACCGTGCGTCACCAAGGTCATCCTTTCTTTTCTTTAGAAAGGAAGCAGCTTTAAGCTCACAACCAGCCACAGAGATGCCAGGGCTATAAAGGACCACTGAGCTGAACTGAAATCAAAAGAACCTTTAAAATTCAACCCGTTTGTTCCAAGGATCTGGATCTTTTCCTGAACACACCCCACTTCTTAAACATTCTGTGGAGGTAGAGTGGCCAGTGCCACCCAGAACAACCTAGATCTGATCTGGATCTGATCCCTCCACTGATTCCTTTAAGAGCATGGGAATGCATCTTTATTGCTCCCTGTCTTATACAATGAGCTTCCTAACATTTTATTCATTGTACTGACACCCTGAGCTCTCTGTAGAGATGTCTAGGTCCTTTCTGGGGTGACAGAGTTGATTTACAGCCCATTAAACTGCCTGATAAGGTGGAGTTTCACCACCCAGTGTTTATTCCTTCACCTCACAGGAGGAGCAGCAAAGGCTGAGGCGGGAGGAAAGGCAAGAGCTGAACTCTGCCATCTTTCCAGTGAGAGGCAGGAAAGCCAAGGCTCAAAGAAACAGAGCAATTTTGACCCAGTATTTCTTGCAGTTGCAGGTGGCTCAAGGCACCTACTCACCATGGAAGAGAAATAGCAACCCAGGAAGCAAATGTTATTAATAACCTAATAGGAAAAGGCCGGCTTCCAGGAAGATCACTTCTATTCTCTCCAAGATTTCTTATGAATAAATGGCTTTTGAAAAGTCCTCAGGTGGCTGCTCATAAAGAGAGCTCATGCTGAAAAGAAATATGGGCTCTTGCCAGTTCTGTACTAATTAAGCCTGTTTATGTTCTGCCCGAATGGATGACAGCATGTCTTCCAGGGAATCTAGCAAACCTGGGAAGGCACTGCAGGTATCTGAATTTTGTTTCGGCCCAGCTGTGCTAGTCTTGCTGCTTGGGGTAAAAGCCTAGTACTGTTGCTATAACCTTCACCTGAAGGATGATCACTTCTGCGCCCCTGTTGAAATTTGGCAGAATTGGGGTGCATTTTTCAAGGTGGGAATACACCAGTGTGTTTTCAGTAAGGACGTTCCTTGACAACCCAAACCAGGCCTTGGAGATTCAAAAGCATTTGAAGAAATGTTTCTGCCCCTTTGGGGAATCTTCTGCTGGGGCCATCAAAACGCAGTGAGGCACCCTGCGGAAATCAATGGGAAAGCTCTTGACAGCCATCCTCCCTGTGATTCCTAGCCCAAATGTGCTCCCTCAGGAGGCTGGGACTCTGTAAACAGACACCTGACTTGCAGCTTCAAAGCACATCTCTTTATATGTCTTATTATTTCTTTTTAAGAACAGTACAAACTGGAAAGAAAGGAGGTCTAATTTTGTGTTACTTCCATATAAATACAAATCCTTCAGTTGGTTTTTTATAGTTGCACAAGCTGATCTACTACTTGGATAGCTCTGCAAAGGACAGCATAAAGGTGAAGATTTTGAAAGGAGGCTTCCAGGGTTTTTTTGCCCAGATCTCAAAAATCTAAGGCACCTTTCTCTGTTTGAACCTCTCAGCCAGATCACATGGATAACCATTCAATTAACCCTTAACCACTACTAGGAAACCTGTTCAGCTTTGCTCTGTTTTTTAAATGAGGGTCCAAACAAAACAGCTGAGCATACACAGATAGGAAAAAAAGGTCTCTGGGTTAAAAACAAACAAACAAATAAAACAGAAAAAAGAAGGGTGGGAGCAAGAAGAAAAAACTACCAACCCAAATCACCATTTCATACCAAAATGGCAATGTCAGAGTGAGTGGATAACTAACCAGTTTGCCCATCCACACACTCTCCATCATTTCCTTCCTTCCTTCTCTCTTCCCCACAGAGCCCAAATGCTGCACAATATGTGGGCTTTCAGGCAAATGGCAAGGCTTTCAACCATGGGGAGTTAATATGGAACACATGCATGGCAAATTATGTTACATGGTCTGGCAAAATCCTGGGTTTATGTTACAGCCTGGCCTATACTTCAACACAAGTATTCACTTTGGCTTAGCAGGTTTTGGTGCTGGCCTCACAGATTTTCTAATAAGACAGTCTGCAATGACATAATTAATAGAGGATAAAATGCAGAGTCCTAACTTTGAAAGTCCGAAAAACTTCCAGTCCCTGTGCTGCAAAATCAGACCTTTAGAAGTCCAGCTGGTGGCTCATGGGACAATTCCCCTCAACCTCCCCTGGCAAAAACCTTCCAATGCCATAAGCCTAAGATATATGGCCTAAACCTTAAATTAAGTTGCTCCTGTAAGCGATTTTCAACAAGGAAAGCAAAAGGAGGATAGGGGTAGGAGGCATTATTGTCCTGTCCTGGTTTTGGCAGGGATAGAGTTAATTTCCTTCCTAGTAGCTGGTACAGTGCTGTGTTTTGGATTTAGGGTGAGAACAATGTTGATAACACACCCATGTTTTAGTTGTTGCTAGGTAGTGCTTACACTAGTCAAGGACTTTTCAGCTCCCCATGCTCTACCGACTGAGAAGGCTGGAGGTGCACAAGAAGCTGGGAGGGGACACAGCCAGGACAGCTGACCCAAACTGGCCAAAGAAACATTCCATACCATGTGACGTCATGCTCAGTATATAAAGCTGGGGGAAGAAGAAGGAAGGGGGGGACGTTCAGAGTGATGGCGTTTGTCTTCCCAAGTAACCGTTACGTGTGATGGAGACCTGCTTTCCTGGAGATGGCTGAACCCCTGCCTGCCGATGGGAAGTAGTGAATGAATTCCTTGTTCTGCTTTGCTTGCGTGCGCAGCTTTTGCTTTCCCTATTAAACTGTCTTTATCTCAACCCAAGAGTTTTTTCACTTTTACCCTTCCGATTCTCTCCCCCATCCCCCTGGGGGGGAGTGAGCGAGCGGCTGTGTGGGGCTTAGTTGCCGGCTGAAGTTAAACCACGACATGTCCTCAAAGCCTACCACCTGCATAGGCTTCTGCAGCTAGCCCAGAAGGTGTTGGCTTGGCATCACATAGCTGCTGAAAGCGGAGCTGTATGTGGCCTCAGGAGTGACCAAAACTGCCAGTGGCACAGTCACTGGGTAGGCTGCTTCTTGCCATGGGCAACAGTGCACAGCTTGATGACGCAGCACTTGAGCTGGGTAGGACAGGGCGTGCTTTTGGCAAATTCTCCTCCTGTCTGCAACCTTTATGTCCCACAGTCTCAGGGGAAACCTTGTGCACTGGCTTTCCAGTCTTGCAAAGTTTTTCCCAAGCCTTCTCCGCAAAACTGGCTGAGGTCTAATGGAAAATCGGCACGTTTTAGTGTGGGCGAGTGGATCTGTCCCTGCACACAGTCATACCGCCCTTATCACTATGGTATCCAAGCTGCAGTCCTAATCCTTTTAAAATTTTTGTACATAAGCCCAGAGCTTCAGATGCACATATTTAAAAATAAAATCAAATAAACAAGCCCACTGGAGGGGAACAAAATAAATTCAGTGTCTTCTGGCTTTCAGATTAGCCTGTGATTTCACAGTTTAATCAGCCCATCTTAAGGTGCTACTGAATCTGCTCCAAAAAACATTCCCAAAGGAATCCCCAGAGTTTAAGATACAGGTTCAAATTAATGGCTAGTGCAAAATATTTGACTCGAGATAGCAAAGACAGAAATGAATTTGTGGACAACAAATGATAAATAAGCTTTCAAAAACATTTAAAAAGCGGAGGTGAGCCTGCTTTAAGTGCCAAGAGACGTGGCAAGTATGGTGTGGTCTCACCAGATTCTACTTGTGCAATAGTCCTTGAAGCCAATAAAATTATTTTAAACTAGTGATAGTACTTATTGCAATTCATGTTTTTGTGAAAAAGTACCCCAGAATGAAGATGATTGTTAGCATTCATCTTGTGCCCACCCAACAATACTTCCAGCCTCCACTATTGCAAAACCAGAAGCCTGGGAGCTGAAACAGAATAAAGACGAGAGACAAAATGTGCATTAAGGACCCTTCAAGCTTATTTTACTTCTATGACTTGCACATGCATGATTACTGCTTGGTTTCTCTGCCCAGGAGGCAGACAGTTTCACTTTATGTATGACTATTTCATGTACGGAAAACTCAGAATGGTATCTTATACCCCTGGATTTAAATTCAATAAAAATATTCTTAAAATATACACTAGCTGATTACAAACACAGAGCCAAATTCTTTCCATGGGTTCTCAGAAAATGTCTGGTGCGCATAACGAAGAGTCTAATACACGTTACATGACTTATTAGAATGGCATCAAATCACGTTTTGTTTCTCCCTTATAAATATTATAATACAGAATTTTACAAAGCTGCCTTGTGACACATTTTTGCAAAGGAAAAGTAATTCTTGTCTTGTGAATTAAAAAAAAAAAATATTTACAGACAAAAGCCAGACACTGCAGCATGAAGCCATGTCCTAGATAAATGGAGCCTCCATCAGCTTAAAAAGAAATTCTTATTGCATTTAAAAAAATAAACAAAACTAAGCAATATTAGCTACAGATGAATGCTGCACCCATTTTGCCAAGCAGCTGAAGGTCACAAGTCCAGCCCAGCAGCAGCACTTGACTTTAATGGATACTATTTGTCTCACGCAACGGTGGTGTCATTCCACTGAGGAACAAACCCCAGGCTGTGAAAGTCAGCCCTTGCAGTGGACTCTGCCTAAACCACTTCCATGTAAATGCACATTGTACGTAAGCACGAGTCTGCTCAGCTGACTACCCTTAACTGCAGTATCTGTGATGGGCAGAGCTGGTGTCCAGGATTGCCCCTAGAAGGCAGCTCAGGCAGTGGGATCATCTCCGCAAGGCAGCTGAAATCATTCTCCAACCCAATAGGGATAAAGTTTCCTTTCAGGTTTGTCCTGTTAGAGTGGTTTCTAAGCTACCCATGCCCCATGCAAACATCTTTGACTACACAAAAATAACATGTAATATCAAATACTGACACCTCTCTCCAGCAGCCTGAAATACACATATCATACTCTGAACTTTTAACACTTCTCTCTCTTTCCATTTTTGAACATCAGGGAGCCTCAAGGGGTCAGTTAGCTGTGTCTAAGGTAAAGCTTGCTCATAAGTGTTTGTAGCTGTATGTTCATGCCTCCCACCACAACTCTTAAAAAGACTCACTATTCAGACACACAAAAGAAAAAAATTAACATTACTTTTTGTCATGATCAAAGAGACTGCATGTGGGAACCTATCGTCCTGGGAGCTAAACACATAGAAAGGTCTTAGTTGTAAATATGCTAAGCATCCATATCAGATCAAGTAAAAGGCTCTGTCTCGGCTTCCAGCAGAGAATTAGGATGAAGCCCTATAAAAAGACCTTTTCATCCAAGTTTTCATGGAATAGATATTTTTTTCTCTCTCAAGATTTTTTTTTACTGTTTAATTTTCCCCTCAATAAATTATTTTTGACATGTTCTAGAATTAAATTCTAAACCACAGAAAAAAATCCAAACACCTGTGTCCTAACTTCTTTTCCTTCCTTTCTTGTGATTTCACCTCCTGAGCACAGCCACCAGTATCATCACTGAGGAAAAGCCAAACATATTTTGGGCAAATTTTTACTAATAATTTGTTCACAGTTTTTCATTAAAAATAAGTTTTCCAACTAACTCTTTCCTTCATTTACATCCTTGCACAGAGCTACAAGGAAAACCGCAACTGAAACAACAGTAGAGACATTTCATGGCAGGGTAGAAAGAAATAGAGATCCCTTCTGCTCTCTGGTACGTGCAAGCAAGCGTTAACTTAGAGATCCAGTAGTGACAATAGCACTCTGCACAGGCGCAGGAGCCAGCTGAACACATCTTGTGACAGGATCATGGTCTTAGATGTTAAAATATCGGTTCTGAAGGAAGTAAGTTGAAGTTCTGGTAGCACTGTGTCCTGGCAACAGAATTTTGCGCAGCCAGTGCAATGCAGTGAATGGGTTCATTTGCACAGGAGGTCTTAGGTCCAGCAAGATATAAAATGTTTTCAAAATAGCTTAGGTTCAACTGTACTCACTAATAAATTGGAGTTATCATATATTCACACTGCTTTCAGAGTCGCAATATCCAGGCTATTCTTAATCAGCTACAGTTCACTGCTTTTCTAGTTTATGTTAGCGTAGATAGTCTTTCTGCAATTTTTTTTTTGTTTATAGCTTGCACATTTCCTTTTCACTGTAGTCAAAACAACTACTATTATTGTAGTTCCTGGGTGTCACAGAGCATGTATGTTATTTTAACTTATAGCTCAGCTGTTGCTTCAGAAAAAAAAGTCCATTCCTAACTGCATTTTGAAAGCCAGACAAAAAGAAGTCAAGCTAGAATACTCTAAACCAGAAGACCAAGAAACCACAGAAATAAGGAGTTTGATGCACCAGTGCACACTATTCATCTTTGAAAAGTTTAGGACTATGAAGAAAGAAAAGTTCAGAATACAAAAAGAAGAATGTATAGAAAATCCAGCAAAGTATATCAAAGCAATGTGAATGAATAAAGCATAATTTAAGGTGAGGAAAGGGGGAATGACTCATCTTTATACTATGAGAGAAAGTTTAAAACACACAACCTTCTCAGGTCAGCAGCAAAGAAAGATGCTGAGACCTCAAGCACCCAGCCCAGAAGCTGCCTGCCCTTCCTTAGCAATTGCTCTCTATGGGCAGCAAAGGGAATCCCACCCAGCACAGGGGACTAACCTGCACTGAGATCAGAGCAGTTCATGCCCCAGGACCACACATGCCTCTCCAGAAAAAGACCTCAGATACCCATTGTTGCCTGTATTTACTTCATAGAATAAAATACTGCGTGCTGATAAAAATTTTTTTCAAGGATCAATATGACGTATATATATATAATGCATAGACCCCAGCATGTATGTATAGACATATGTCTATGAGCTGAAAAAGAACTCAAAACTCACGTTTCTCTTTAGTAATCCTTTTTCTTTTGAGTGGGTTGTTTTGAGGGGTTTGTTTGGCATAATTTTAGGTATCAGAGCAACAAAACTACTTTACTCCCAGGCTCTTCATCTCACAACAGCAGAAAAGAAAAGGCAAGTTTGCAGATTTCTTTGGAGTTGTTCCACAGCAGTAAAATGTTCTCAGTTCCCTAAAAAAGCTAGAAATATTTCATCTTTGTTCAAAATGAAGTAACTATTGAATTTAGTTAATTAACTGAACAAATCAATGACCATGCAAGGTCCTTTATAAGAGGAATTCTGAAAAAAACCCTCTTACTTGAAGATTTTTAGGCCATTTTTGCTTAGCCATGCAGAGGTAATGTGCTGCAGACCTGAAAAATATTGCATCTAATTATGCTAGCTGTGCCACAGAAGCAATGGGGAACTTGAGAATATGACTGATAAGCAGCTAGATAGTAGGCTAATGGACACCCATAGTTTGTCAAAGGTCTAACGAGGACTACACAATGTAACCAAGATGAAAATAACCGGAGACAGCATTTAAAGTTGCATCGCATCTAAAGAATGCCTAATGCTGCCAGCTGCAGGAGTCTGAGTTCATGCTCAGTGGATAAGTTAATTAACCAATTTAAAACATCATGATGGACGCATTAGGGAAGATAATCACTGAGAGCAGGCTGAGGAGACGGTGTCTAAGGGCCTGATCCAATGTTTATAAAGAAGAGATGCAGGCTGGATTCGGTATGTCTGGGCTCCTGCCCGGTGAGGCCCAGGGTGCGCTGCTTGGTCCCAGGCACGCAGCTTTGCATCTCTGAGCCAGTGCATCGCCCAGGTTAGAAATGTTCTCCTGAGCCCCCGAGACTGAGCAAAGGCACAGTGGGGCTGATCCCAGAACGAGGGGGACTGGAAATAGGCAGGAGCTGCCAGTGGTAGTCATTGCATGAAGGAGATGCCTCAGAGCGAGGTGAGACCCATGGGAGGCCGCAGACCCGGAGCAGCCAGAAGCACCCCATGACACAGGGTGCCCAGGCAGCTTGCAGACACAGAAAGGTGTAGTAAACAGCCTGTGTATGTAACAACAATGCAGAAAATCCTTCAATGCTATCTCCAGTGTGTCTTGTGAACTTTTTGTCTGTTGGAGAAAGATGCAATCAGCAGCCAAAATATTGTACAAGAGAAAATTATAAAAACTAGGTATGAGGTGGCAGAACAACAGTGAAAACTCTCTTCCAGGACTCCATGGTTTCTCAGCCCTAACAACCATCATCTGATCCAGTTCAAACCAAATGAAAACTGAGATGCTGACTTGGCTGTAAGGAAAGAAATTAAAAGAGGTGACTGACTTGCAGTCACTTGGAAACAACAGTTTGAATGCCAACTGAAAGAAGACAGAATAGGTAATGCTGCAAGTATTACTTTCAATACAGAAAATAATAAAGAAGCAGACAATACAACGTTAACGTAGCTAATTTTTTAAGAAAGGAGAGTAAGAAGCTGCCAAAGGACAGTGGCAAAGGCTAGACTGTTTTGAGGAGTTAGAAATTAGCACATTTATAAACATGTCCTATTGCAAAAACCAGATATTGCAGATGTCATGTTTTTTTTGAACCACAGTCAATCTTAAGCAGCATGTGTAAAGAAAATGCAGACATAAATATTCACACATCCACTATGCCTGAATTTCTTTCTTATCAGGGAGTAACCCTGCCTTGAACTGCACACATTTAGCAGAGGCATATAATAACTGAACAGCACTGCAGATCAATCAAGGATACAGACAAATATTTCTTCTATGGTTCTGCAGTTTTAGAAAGAATTCAGAGTCTCCTGGGCTTGCTTAGTGAAAAGGCTTTCCAAACTGTTGAATTTCTGAGACAGAATAAGCCGTAGGCTTAAATATGCTCCAGAAAAATAACTGACAGGTTTTTTAAAGATCATTTTGTTTCCTCCTTCCCAGCTTTTGCACCAGACTTTCTGCAGATTTCAAGATTTCTGGTCAAAAGGACAAAATCCCTTGCCAGCTGGAAGATTAAATATATCTTTAAATATTCAATAACATTAAGCCTACTTTGGAAAAGCAGATATTCTTTCCAAAAAGCACACAACAATCTCTAACTTCATTCAAACAAGAACTCTGAATAGATTACAAAGAGAAAGTGAGTATTTTCTAGAAGCCAGGCATCATCTATCCTGGAATAGACTAAATACGTTTTGATTAAAATCAGCAGGGTGTGCAAGTTGTTTCTCACTTTTGAGTAAGAGTCTTAACATCCTGCCAATGGAGTGGAAAGACAGACCAAAAGAGTCATGAAAACAAATCACTACGAGTGATGGAGGGAGAAGTAAAACAATATCAAAATATTAAAATGCAAAAGAGGTATTTAATACTGGAAAATGATTTATTCAAAGCTGTAGCTGTGTCCTGGTTTCGGCAGGGATAGAGTTAATTTCCTTCCTAGTAGCTGGTACAGTGCTGTGTTTTGGATTTAGGATGAGAACAAAGTTGATAACACACCGATGTTTTAGTTGTTTCTTGGTAATGGTTACACTGGCCAAGGACTTTTTAGTTTCCCATGCTCTACCAACTGAGAAGGCTGGAGGTGCACAAGAAGCTGGGAGGGGGCACAGCCAAACTGGCCAAAGGGACATTCCATACCATGTGACGTCATGCTCAGTACATAAACTGGGGAAAGCTGGCCGGGGGGGCCGCTGCTCGGGAACTGGCTGGGCATCGGTCGGCGGGTGGTGAGCAATTGTACTGTGCATCACTTGCTTTGTGTATTATTATTATTATCATATTATTATTATCATTTTTTTTCAATTATTAAACTGTTTTTATCTCAACCCACAAGTTTTTCTCACTTGTGCTCTTCCAATTCTCTCCCCCATCCCACCGGGTGGGGGGGAGTGAGCGAGCGGCTGCGTGGTGCTTAGCTGCCGACTGAGGTTAAACCACGACAAGCTGAAACTGAAAATGTACTTACATAGAAACAAAGAATAACCACTGCAAGATCACAGTCACAGTCCATGTCTTCTCTATTAACCTACACCGCTAAGCAGCTTGAACTGCTTCATGGTGTTGGTTTTTCTGATATTGATATTCCCCTGAAACAGGCCAAATACAGAAGAAAGGGCCTGAGAGCTTTTCCATACAATTTTTATCCATCTAAAATTCTTATTAAAAACCAAGAGATGTGTAAAGAAAGCTAGGATCATTGTGCCGTATCTGCCATCTCATGAGGAAAAGCCTCTCCAAAATGCAAGCACGAAATGAAACAAGCCCCTTCCAAACCATTAGTCTGTCCATAACTGCAATTTGATTTGTGCAAAGCAAGCCTGTCTGAGGCCGGGGAGGATACGAGAGCTAAGAAAGTTAATGATGAGGTATAATACCTCCATGGAGCCCAGTCTTAAGCTATGTCCAAAATCAGTACTACTACTGGCAGAGAGCTGAGATCTCTGCCCACTGTTCAGCTTTTCCCCTACTGAGAGCAAAGGCTCTGCTCCAAATGCAGCAAAAGTCTGGCCCTTCCCCAACAAGTTTCTCTCAGCTTTTGTTCTCCTTATCAAAAGTTGGAACAAAATTAAGTGAGGAATAATATTTATTCAGTTCCTCTACTGCAAATTGCAATAAAAAGGAGCTCCTCTTCATCAGCATACTCAGTGGCACCTTTCTACCCCTCCGTGCTGTTTTTGGAACAGAAGCCAGTTATTAAACCGCATCTGTCCCACCAAAAGCAAAATAACAACAAAAAATGATATTTTTAAAAATATGAATATGAATATACATGAATCTGTAAATGTTCCTACCCCTGGATGCAACTGCTACTCTGATGCTCACATTTAATAGTACATAAAAAGGATGGATGGGAATCAGTTAATAAGATCAAAACTAGCTTAAAATAGAGGCAGAAGGAATTAAAGCGGAAGGAATGCTTTCACCAGCCACCAAATGTGGCCTGTATGAATCTGTTGTACGACCACATCACCAGTATAGTGCTTGTATTCCCTTCCATACATTCCTCTAGTTCAGCTGAAACAGTATGCCTAAATCTTTCCACATACGGCTAAAATATCAAACTTAAAACCAATATGAACCTAGCAATGATATTATCCTGTGGCTTAGCCTATGAATCAAGGACTAACAAAGTAGAGCTAATCTTAGAGGATTTAACATCCACATTACTTAGTGAAAGAAATCTGATTTTATTTCTTCGCATGAATGTTATTAAAATAAATGAAACCAAATTACCACCAAAAAAAAAAAAAAGAAAAAATAGGAAAATGCTACCATAGTTCAATTATTAATAATTTTAACTTAAATTACAAATAAACCAATGCAGCTGCCAAATTTAAAATCAAATCAAGGGTCTAATCTCAGCATAGAGTTAAGAGACAATTACTGAAAGAGTTAAATCAACAAAATTACTTCAATAAATAATCTGTCTAAATTCTAGAAGGTAACAACCAATTTTACTGAAACCCCAGCTGAAGCCAGAGTGATTTAAAGTGCATTCAGCAGTGAAGCTGAGTTATCTATTATCTAAACTGCAATCTCAGGCCACCTAAGCTTCCTTCTGGGAAGGCTGCTCTTTGGTAAGCGCAAGTTTACACCATACGGTTCTAAGGCTTCTAGAAGTTCCAATACAGAGCCCAAACATTAAGGTTTCTGAGGCTATGCTTTCAGAACTATTTTCGTTTGGGAAATTTCTTTTTTATTCTTTTACCAATATGCATTTTACGGGAGCTCACAAAGACCCATATGCATGCAAATGCATTGATGGCCTAAAATTAAAGCTGGGGTATCTCTCACCCTAATAAAATACAAGTGATAAACATGAAATTAAGCTGAAAAATTATGTTTAAGATAACCAGGGTTTCATAAATGCATGGGCTCTTGGAGCCTTCTGGCCTCTTGCACAGTAGGTGCTGGGGCAGCATCAGGGAGCAAAGCACTCGTGGTGGTGGCACAGAGCTGGGAGACCGCACGATTGGTCACAAGCTGCAATCGCCTGTTAGTAT
Source organism: Pygoscelis adeliae (assembly GCF_000699105.1). Taxonomy (NCBI): domain Eukaryota; kingdom Metazoa; phylum Chordata; class Aves; order Sphenisciformes; family Spheniscidae; genus Pygoscelis; species Pygoscelis adeliae. The sequence continues at coordinate 3,964,461 of NW_008824808.1, forward strand.
TTTTGCTTCTCCTCTCCAGAATGGCCCGGATGAGGATTCTGGGAAAAGAAGAGTGTTTGTTTTCCCACAAACTTCCCTTACTTCTAGCCTTTGCTTTTATATCCTTTGAATTTTGTTTGTTGAGCCTTGCAAAGCTTCCCATTAAGGTCTTCAGACAAACAGGTCAGCTCACACGCATGCACCACGGTCAAGTCCTGTTCAGATTATGCCATCAGCTTAGCTATGGAAAAAAAAATTATCTGAGCATTTTTAAAATTCATGTGATGTTTACCAATCACAAAGATGGAAAGCTTACAGCTTTTAAAATTTTCTAAATTACCTTTGATATCATTCAGGATTGGCATAATTACATGAATAAATGTTTTCAAGTGACTTTCTCCTACTAATATATGGAAAATGCAATTTATTTTTTTTAAAAGACATCCTCAGCAACAAGTAATCAATCAACAAATCTCTAGCCCATGAAAAACACTAAAAGTAAACATGAAAACTTGTGACAGCTTAACAGGAACATTCCCATTTTAGTACATGAGTTTTCATTTTGAACAGGACTGTAGGTCAAGAAACTTATCACCTGAAGCTTCATCTTGACAGATCAGTCCAAAATATTGTAAAGTAAACCTCAGTAAGAATATGAAATCTTGTCTTTTCTGTAGAATCTTTCTATTGCCCTAAGAAGGATCAGAGGACAATTGTGTTTGTTGTTGAATGACACAAGAAAGCACTGCCTTTGCTTCAGACAATTGTCTGTTTCAAAACAAAAACAAGCCGGTGATTTTAGGCAAACTGCAGATATGAAGTGTATAGACATGAGGATAACGGCAATAATATACCATTATGAAAGTGAGTTACACACTCAGGTTTATTGTTCCTCATCTCGTCAAAGTAATTTAAAAATAAATCAATAATGATAAGTGATCCCCAACTGCCAATTAACAATGCTCTGTATATTCCTTTAGGCACCACAATAAAGATGGTTCAGAGAATGGATTTTGAGAGTGGATGAGGTAGTAGCTTGAAGATCATTTAGAGACGGAAATCCACTTGGGAACGGATTTCCGAAATACGATACAACTACCCTGGAAAACTGCAGGTAAGGGAAATGTACATCATCTTAAAGGATGAAAAGTCTTTGTGGAAGGAATTGTCACAGAAAGCTCTTCCTTTCAAAAGAAGAAAGCGCTCCCTCTTTTTTAATAACTCAAGAAGAACATCTTTGTAAATGCAGACCAGAAAGCAACGTATGGAGATTTATGATCTCCCAGTCAGGGTCAGGTTGTTTTAGGAACTGATCCTGCCTCTCCTCCCAGGCCCCCAGTGCTGTTGGGGAAGTGGGATGAGGGGAGTAAGGCACAGAGGGACAACCTCTGGCATCGGAGCTGGTGAGCGGTGAGAAGATCTGAGACGCAGCAATGTGGGGCAAGCCAGGAAGCACTGACCCGGCTCTCCTCAGACACAGCAAGGAGAAAGAGCTGGACTGTGACTTGGCACCATCACCCAGAGCTAACAGTTTTAAAGCAGTTTTGAAAGGTCAACACACTGGGGCTTAGCCAGGCCTTTAAGTTTGACCACAATGAGCAGTTTAAATACGGCTAATTTTCTTCAGGGCTTTGGATTCCCTTCAGAGCTCAGTTGGCTATTTCCTGACATTTGGTACTCAAGCCATTTATTTCAAGAGTCAAATAAGGGTTTCCCTCTTTTTTTAATTAAAAACCCATAATTGACTCTAGTCTTCTTTTAAATAACATTTCAGTAATTAGAAGATTTCTGATCTAGGTTCAGCTCCAGCCCAGACCCATCCCTCTCCTTGGCCTGAACAGGATTCATCCCGCTCTCCCAGCCCCTCCACAAGTGCTCCAGGCACCAAAGCACAGGCCTTGAGAGAAGAAGCTCTGTCCCT
>NW_008824808.1:3966384-3990614 GCF_000699105.1 Pygoscelis adeliae
GGGGGTGGGGAGAAAAAAGATTAACTGTGCCAGAGACAGAGGATGAAGAAAATGATCCATGGGGTTGCTTTTACCACCACCACCATTGGTGTGTCTCTGTGGGAATGTGGTGTGTCTCACAGCTGCTGTGTCTCTGTGGGAATGATGCATCAGGCATCCAGAGAACAGGCATCCAAGGCTCCCGAGAGGAGAAACCCTCCATTTCTGATCCCAGCCTGGCTATGGCTTCAGCTGCTCCGAGGTGCCAAGACCAAAATGATGCTAGGCAGGGGCAGGAGCAGAACTTCGGCATAAAGAAGTCCATAAAATTTCACTGTGCAATTTTTTTAGGGGGAGGCTGCGGCATGAGGGTTCATGGTGGATCATAGTTCAGATTGAGCACAGATTGCAGAATCCTTCTGATGCTGGTGCAGGAAGAAAAAAGAACCAGCTTTATACACAAATGCGGCAAGACATCATTGTTTTATCCATAAAATGAGTAAATTTGAATCTGAGTTAGAGAGAAAATAATATTATATATTTATATTTACCACAATTGAATAAAGCCTCTAATATTACCCGTTCTAAGTCTGCAGTGAACACTGCTGAGGGCCTTTAAGAAAACCATATTATGCCATGGAGAGCAGTACAATGATCATATACTCAAGTTATTATAATATGACCACTGGCTGTACATAATACCATAAATTAACTTTTCCATGTATAGCCAATAGGCTTATTCTTAAGAACCTGACATTTCCATTCCTGATGATGTAAACTAGTATGTCACTCTCTCCTGCATGAGGTCAGCTAAAAGAGTTTTTTTCCTGCATCATTCTAACATTATAGCATTTTAGATTTATGGAAAGGAGGGGACAGAGGGTGAAAGAAAAGGGCAGTGACTCCACTCAAAAAGAATCTCAGCTAATGTATTCCCCCAGCACTACTAAACTGAAATAAATTGGTTTACCTAAAACAAGCAGACATTGGTGACATTTTAGGCCAGGGAATTAGATTTCAAAGTAGCCATGAGAGCATTTATTAAATTCATGAAACGTTAATCTCTTAATAGTAATATATAACCTAATTTCTTTTGTATGAATTAGCCATGAATCACAACGGTAATAGAACCACTAAATCAGACAGAGGCTATGTTCTGTACCAGTGGGTAATTTCTTTATTATTTTTCTTTCTCTGAAGAAGTAGCTTAAAGATGTAAATGAGACAACAGTCAAGTACTTGAAATCTTCCCTGTGCACTATGGGTGAAGGAGCTCAAATAAGCTGTGCTTTAGGCTCCACAGCCATGAGAAAGGACAAAACTCAGACATGGAGAAATTCCCTTTGAAACAAGATTACTTTCGTTTCAGACTGGCATAATTTGTAAGTGCTTCCAGACTGTTTATGAATGTTTACTCAAGACAATAATGAAGTACCTTATTAAGCAAATTCATGTTCCAATTTTATCCCTGTGATGCATTCATAGGCAAGGTAGCAAGATGTTACAGAAAGTAAATACATAATACAGAAGTCTAAGAAAAGTCAATGTTTCTAAATGTACCTTAAATGAGACATAATATAGTAAGAGGATAAGGTCTGGAGTGTTCTGCTGAAATTAACGGGCACTGTGTAGCTAAAGCCCCATTTTGCAAAGGATCCCCCTTTGCAAATATGCCTATTACATTTTTTACAGAAGCCTACAAGAACAAGAATTAGTCACCAAGTCTTCAAACTAACTGGACCCAGAGCAGAAACTCTATTGCTTAATGTAACAGTCCATCAAAGCCAGCAATAACGGGCATGCCAAATTGTCTTTCCAATACTGAGAAAAGCTCTGTCCCTGATTAGCAAGTAACCCAGGCTGAGAGGTTGAAGCTGAAGTGTGCCCTGAGAGCATCCCTTGAGCTGAGGGGACCACGCCGCTCCTGTGGCAGGGACAGGTTGAACAATGCTGACTCCACAGGCTTATTGCCAAAAGAAGCTTTGTGAGTGTGGCCAGAATAAAGAGTGCGAAGGAATGAAAGAGAAATGGTTGCCGTTTTTGCGAGCCAGCTCCAAACGCTCCCTGCAGGATCCTGAAAAGCCCAAGAATCTACTCAGAGAGGATTCAGTGCTCAGCTTCACACTTATAAAACTGGGCTTTTTACTTTATTAATACACCTGGTGCCCAAACTTCCTTCAGGAGTTTGGACAGTTGTCATATTTTCAAATCAGATATTACATCTACCCCACATCAATTTTTCCTGGACATATCCAGTAGAGCATTCAGAAATATTCTTAGTACAGGTGTAACGTGCAATCGCTAAATCAGCAGTCCTGACATTACATGAATTTCCACATGAGCCTTCTGCAAATGTTAGTAAGCACAGGCTATTTTTGAAAGGTAGATTGTGAAGAAAATTCAGTTAAGGAAAATGAAGAAGATAACATTTATTTTTATGTTTACCTAATGTACCCTTTTTTGCACAGAAATGCAAAATCATGGTATTTTAACAAACAGCATTTAAGGACATTTTCAATTCTTTGAGCTATTGACAAAAATGTTGATTGCTGCATCCATCTAATTTAACTTTTAGGTAATATAGTTCTTAAGGCAGCATTTCAAAAAATTGCTTGCTCTGTTATCAGATTCAATTAGCCCCTTCGGGAAAGTAATTGATACCCCACCTGATTTAAGAAAGTTGCTATGCAATACTTTTCCATAATGGCAGCAATCCATTTAGCTTTGGAAATCCAGCACTGTCTCCTTTGGTACCATGCACCGGCTCTTGAATTACGTGTCCCTGAGAAAAGGCAAGGAAGGAAGGAGGGAGGGAGGGAGGCAGAAGGAAGGAGTACAAGCTGTACCTGACAGAGCTACTTCTGAGTGGCCCTCTAAAAATCCACCTAACATTTCTGATGGAGGCAGCGGTTCTTGCCCCACTCGCTTCTAAAGGTACATCTGTAGGTGACAGGCACTCACTCTCTCTGCCAATATTCCAAGTGACCACAGGCAGGTCCAGCCGGGAAGCCATGTAACCTCTTGCATGATCTGAGCACAAATGAACAAATCAGGCTGAATAATCACTAAAGTTGGGCATCGAAAAGCAGAAGCACACAAAATTATTAGACATTGAAGATTTTGGTCCTAGTCCTGAACCAGGATGTGGATCCTATTACTTGTTAAAATGGCGTCCCATACTAAAGACCACTTGTTTGACTAGTTAATTTTGGAACTATCTCCGTGATTCGAGATCTAAAAAGAGCGGGGATAGCCACAATTGAGCAGTTTGTTACTCAAAGAGGGCACACTAGTGTAAATAATATTTCTCTGTAACTTTAGTAGGCAGAATGCCATAGTCCCGCAACATTGTATAAATGCTAATCCCCTAAATGGACAGGCAGTAACGCTAAAGCAATCAGTGTGCTGAAATACAATACATTGTCTGAATTAATCTGTGTGAAGGAAAGGTGACTGCATTTGAGTAGGCTAATGCTGACAGGTTTTTTTACAGAAGTTATATAGCAAATGAAGTCTTGAAATCATTAAAATGCAAAATAACGTTAGTATCCAATACTCCATGGCTTTGAAGGAATTTTGAGAAACAGAAGTCAAAGAGATGCCCTTTATTCAACTGCAGTTATGGTGGTCATTCGCATAAAGACAGAAATCCAGGCAAAAGTTCTGAATAACATTACAAGGAAAGCCAAAAAGCAAAAATAAGTGACTGGTGCAGTGCAGTTTTCCAAAATATTTTCAGGATTTTTCTTCATTCAGAAATTCATTTGAGAACCCATACAAGATTAAACCACAATATTTAATGGTCTTTGGGTTAAAACCCCAATAATGATATTCAGTAATATGTCAGGAGTAATGATATTAAAGACAGCTGAAATGTGAGAAATAGATGCATCATCACTAGGCTGTGTATTATGACAACAGTACAGAGAACATACAACAGACTGGTCAGTTCAGCGCAGTCTCTGACTGAAAAGCCCAAACTGTCTTTACAGTGCCAGAGCTTGGCAGGGGGGGCAGTATCAGGTAGAAATTGAGAGATCATAACTTCTTAAGCCATCCAACCTCAGTCACAAGAGCACACTGGATTATGCTCTGAAGTCTAAAACATTTAAGCTTCTAAGGTACTATGTTGATTGGTGACCACTGTTACAAAATCATTATAAAAAAAGAAGAGACTGATATAACACAAACAGAAGTAACTTATGAAGGAGCAAGGTGGAGAGAGGGAAGGACATGTTACAGAAAAGAACTGTGAGAAAAATTGGAGAAGCAGCTGAGTTTGCCTACAGGGGTGTCGGGGCAGAGCATGCCTATAGGGAGCTTCAAGAAGGGAAGATACTATCCCATGGGAATAAGAGGACTCTTCAAGGAAACATGCTACTATTACTGCGTAATGATAGTTGGGCTACATGAATAAGTGCTGTTTTTTACACAAAGTTCTTAAAAAGACAGATATTCCATATACAAAATTATTTGCTTGCATTTTCTAGACAGACCTCATCAGAGCAGAGTAGTGCAGAAATATATTCATCAATATTCCACCCACCAGTATATCTGTCTCAACAACAATAACCTCCCTTCTTCAGGACATACATCTCTACCCACTTTGAGAATGGCCAACATTTTCCTATAGCCCATAAGTATCAACACACATATCACATTACACCTGTGCACATTTCAGACTGGCAGTTAAATACTACATATTTGTTAAAAAGGCAAGTATCTCGGTGACAGGCATAGGTGAATAATAATGCCTATTCTCAGTGTTGGAGACAGTGGATTGTGGAAGACGAATGCTAGCAAATGAATAAAGGAGAAGCTAAAGGATTACATCACTTATTTTTATTTCCTAAGGCTTGTCTTGGTGGGATATGTAGTATAGCAACCTTGAGTCAAAGCTAAAGCTTTATCTGTCTGAGACTTGAAATTATGATCATTTGTGTTAGTTTCTTTCTACAGAACAACATAACTGTTTTAAAACCAGGAGCAAATGTAAGTAAAAAAGAAACCAGCCACATATTCATGTCTAAATATTCTTGACAACATATCAAGATTCTCGAAAGTCTTCTTTCGTTATTGTCAGCTTCAAACACTAGACCTCCCATTGATCTGCTACAGGAAACTACTGGTTGTCTTCTATTAAAATGACCTACTGTCTTTTATTCTATAATTATTTTCTCACGGTTATTTCCAAAATAACCCTAAATAGCCCTGATATTTCCAAAATTCCTTGGGATTATATATTTCCGACAGCAGTTTTTCGTCCTTCAATAATGCCTCTAGCATAACCATTTGTCTTCTAACATGATGACCCACCACTATTTCTTCAATAACTAGTCTCTTTAGAAATTTCTGTCTTTGCACCTGGTGATCACCAATGTACATAATTCTGCACTTACTTATTTCTGTCAACAGAGTCAGCTTTTCTCAAGTAGAATTCCTAAAAAAAGCATTAGTCTCTTTTCTGATCAGGACATCTACAAGAATCTTCACCAAATGCACTTCTCAAAAGTTTCAGTTCCTATCCTTACCAGTAGTATTAGTTCCCATCATTCACAACTATAACTTGGCTTAAAAAATGAAGCTTCCTAGAAATGCGGCCTGAATACATATCAAATTGTTACTGGTTTGCCAAACTTTTCTAATGGTGACCATGACTTTGTCACCCACTCCATGTCTTTTTCCCATGTCTTTGGAAGAAATTTCTTAGGTAAGGTTTATACAAGCTCAGATAAACTCATCTCCTGCTTTTGAGGTTGATATTTAACTAAAATCTTCATGCACATCCTATTCTTTATGCAGATCTCCTTGACAATTTGGAGGATGTTTAAACTGCTTGCATGTTTTAAATGACTATAGTATTCTTTGCATGGAATTGGCAATCATAGCCATTGTGTCATGATGTTAATGTGCTGGTCCCAAGAACTTCCATGCTATCAAACACCAGGACACTAATTGTATGGTGCTATAAATAAACCAGTGCAAAGGAAAAAGAAAATATATTTTAAAAAATATATTAAGAAATCCTTTCTGACTGGTCTTCTCCAGAGGCATAAATTCCCATTGAACTTGATCCTAATATATCCCTCAGTGACTGTATCCCAAATATATATTTCTGTATTGTACAGGTGAGCACCTCCAACTAGCAGAAATATCAGAGGCCATAATGGATCCATTTTTATTTTATCAGAGCAGCCTGTCCTGCCAGATTCTTCTACATAGCTGGGTTCATAGGAATTCAGTTCAACAATAGGTCTTCCATTGGATTTTTCTCTGTATTCAATAATATTATAGGCACAGGAAATGTGCAATCATGATGTTCAGGCTCTAAATAGTGTTCATATTGTAAGCACTACCTTAGACAAAAAGGTCATTGGTAGAATTCTGTTTGTCCAAAATCTGGCAGTTGGGGTAACATTTTGATAATCCCAACATTAAGCTATTACACATAAAACACTGAAGTAAATTAGAGTGTTTTGTTCCACCTGTCCTATAGGTTTAAACAGTTTCATGGCAAAGAGGAACAGAATTTACCAAGGGTAAGGGGAAAGGCACCACTTTCTCCCATCACTTTCTCCACAGTTCCCCATTTAAACATGTCCTTGAAAAGCTTGGAATAAGCCAAAATCCAGTTGTCCTCAAAGACTGAATGTGATATATTCCTTTTCTGTCATCTGCATCACCAAATTTACTACGTTCCCATTTAGGCTCCTTTTACAAAAGAGTGAAACTGGTAATGAAGAAGGAGGGAAAGTGTTTTTCCAAAGAAAACAGGAGAAATTTTCCCTTTCTTTTAAAGCATAAAACAGCAATGTCCTTCAAGATAGCTGACCCTTAAGCAAGGTACTGCCTAGTTCTCCACCCTTGGTGTCTTAACTACTCCAAAACAACTAATATCGGCCACTTGAGACACTACCAATCTTCTCTTGAACAGCAATTCCTTATATTATTTCTTTGTATTTTATTTAACAGCTACAATCCAACATAATGCCTATGTTTCTTATTCTAAAAATATCTGTATTGTAAGTTGGCAGAAGAGATTTTCAAATACTATGCATTCAAATGTATATAAAATTATATGAAACTAAACCAGAAGAATTAATACATATTTAATGCATGATTTTCAGTTCTCATAAAATGGGTATGTAGTGGATCATGGAAAACAAAAATAATTATATAAGAAAAAGAGCTCTGTCTCTTTACATAAGAAGATAACAATGCTTATTCTTTTGGTCGATTTCCTGTGATAATTACCTAAGTCTTCCAGGCATGCAAATGAGCGACAACACAAATCAGCTGTGACAACACAAATCAGATGTGATTATGCCAGTCAGAAGTATGAATATCTGGAATGAATTTTGGTGGTGAAAATGATCAGGTTTTCTCCAAAAATTTTATGCAATTACATACAGACTCTGTCCAGACCTGTTGAGAGAGTGTAAAATGAGTGTCTTGGCCTCTCATCTTTAAATATACAGCACTTTTTGAAAGATTACTGGTCTTGCCCTTCCCTTTCTAGTCCATTTTAACCATGACTAGATTTACCTGCCCATTTTACAAACTGTAAACCTCATTACATCTTCCAGAGGCAGGGACACGTTACACTGCATCCTGGAGGAGGTAGGGATACTATGTCACTCCGACCTCACTCAGAGCATCTTCTGTCCACAAAGGAGAAATTATGTGGATTATTGCATGAAGAGGAATGCAGAAGAAAGCAAGCAGCTTCACCAATCCATATCAAAAGTTTAAGTTCAGAGAAAGGTAGGTGCAAAACTGATTCCATTGGATGTCCTCAGTGATGGCATCAGCAGCCAGGTTTATACAACTTTACGATACAAAGCTTTGTAGCCCTTGCTAAGGATTCCTGTCACTGTAAAAACGATACAGGGAAAAAGATCAATCTTTGTCTGAATTTCAAGACTGCTGGGCCATCAGCAATATAGGCTTTCTAGGGATGCTATGAAAATAAATGTTTTCACACATGCAGGCACATGCAATAACACTTCTAAAGAACCATGATGCTCACAACAGATTAATTTCCAGTGTACATCTCTGAAGAAAATACCTGACTTAGCAGACTCAAGATGAGTTCTTATGTATCATTAATAAGACTTGATCCATTTCCTGACAGTCAAAAGTTGTACAGGTTAATAAATAAATCTTTTTGACTTTTAGAAAGAATCTTTGCAATCTCATCAAGTAAGATTAAAGATAATAATGATATTTGAATTGCAGTGAAGCATCTTTTTATTATGCAGTTCTTTAGACCTCTTTGCAATTCACAGGATCTCAAATAACGATAGTTCATAATGTTAAAGAACACTTTAAAGAGAAAAGTCTAAGCATCAGAGGGTGTGGAAACACCACACAAGATATTTTGATCAAGACTAGTGTAATCTGTAAGCCGTAGTTACAGATATTTGGGGGACAATTTAAAATCACACATGGAAAATTGAAACCAGAAATGAATGAATGCAAGAAAAGTTCTCTGGGTTATTTCAGTAACCTTCCGTTCCCTCAAACACAGTCTGAGACATTCCAAACTCATGTCTTGGAAGCAGGAAAATACTTTCTTCATTTTGGAATTACAAAACATATAACTTAAATAAAGCTAACAGCTGCATGCATCAAATACAAAACAGATTTCCTGCTGTAAGAGGAAGGTCTCCCACATAACTTTGTCTTTTGCTTGGAATGACAAATAGAATAGCATATTGAATGTCATTTTCACGTATATACTCTATGATCTGTCCCAAAGGTAAAATCCTGACCCCAGCGAGAGTTCTCACAGGAGATTATTACTGTAACCCAGTGCAACAATAATTTCGTTTTGGGAACAAACATGGAGTCAGTGTTAAAAGTCCTCTTCATCATGACCATGAGTTCACCTTTTTTTTTTTACATCAAGTGGGAATTCTGAACAAAAGGTACTATGAGCACCATTTTAGCTTGCATTGCATGCACTGGAAAACTCATTTTTTACATTACAAAGAATTCTTAGTGAACAATCATTGCCACTGCAGACACTGTCTGACATAACATTCGCCCAGTGTTTCCTATTGCAAGACCCTCTTTTCAGTTGCTTATGGCTTCCGCCACTCAGGATAAAGTTCTCCACAGTAAGTATCTTCCTCAACATGAATGTTTTCAAGAAATTTTGGACCAGACTTAAAACTTCTTGGAGGAAGATGCTGCTGGTTTTCAGCTTAAAAAAAATTAGTACTCTCTTCCACTGTTTGAAGCAGGGGCTCAAAGTGAGTCCAACCTCAATAAGAAGCTCATTGGATGTTGGAAAAGACTGCCCATGATGGAAAGGAATACAGTCTAATCCCCTTATTACCTGTATCCATTAACATAAGTGATCATTTAAGTGGTTTTAACTTTCCTAAGTTAGCCAGAATGATCCCTAAAGCTGACAGCATCTCCTTGCTGAAAGAACTGCTTTCTAAGTGCCATGCTCCCCCTCCAGCATCTGCTTCAGGAAGGTGTCTGTGAGAGCTCTGGAAAAAGCCAGAACATTAAGTCTCTGCAAAGTGGGTAACTTTTGAGAATACAGAATTTGCAAAATCTTACAGATAGGGGAGAAGGTCCAGGTGTGGCTGCAATTTTATTCTTTCTGAGCAAGACCATATACATGTGGAAATCATTCCCATCTAACTTAATTTGACCCTCACAGGCTGACCAAAGTTGCAGCACAGTAAATCCCCCTAAATTAGCAAGGCAATTGCGGGGTGGCAGCTGAAGCATTCCCTTCTCTTCTGTACTTCAGGACTTCTCCATGAGAGCTAGGAAAGTTCAGCATCATATGTGCTCCTAACTTTGTTATCAGTACTTAACTCTTTTGCTTACTAGAATAATACCTTTTACCCTGAAGTTTGCTGATTAATGACAGAAAACCTGGATAAAACTAAGAGATAAGAGGTACTATTACTCAGCTTTTCAGGGGCACCTGCAACCTGAGCTGTGTGACTTAGGATATTTCTTCCACCAAACTGCAAGGATCTGTTTCAGGGCTACTATCAGTAAGTGGCAGTTTCGAAGAAGTCTTCCCTGCCAAGCAGAGACCCTCTGAAAGGGAATGAGAAACCAAGATATGACTCTATGTTATCACCAGATTGTCATGGCTGGCTTTTTCTTACTTAGTTTGATTTAAAAAAAAAAAAAAAAAAAAAAAGAAGAAGTTATATAAGGTACATTTTTGAAGTTGCAAAGTCAGATATTCAAAATCCAAGGAAATGCCAAAATAAAGGTTGCCTATAAAATGGGGGGAATAGTATCTCCTTATCTCCCAAGGTGGCTATAAGAATAACTCATGTTTGTGAAGCACCCAGATAAAATACTGACAATTGCTGTAGAAAAGGTCAGAGGAAATGAATGATTCTGTCTTCAGAGCTGGGTTTGAATAGGATGTTACCCAACATGGCAATAAAGACTAGCACTGCATACTGAACACTGAGGCAGCAAAACATTGAATAGCTGCCCATTAAAGGCAGGATATATCTCACCTAAATTTAGCTGTGTAAAAGGCCCACTCTAATGTAGTCATGTAGACTCTGTTCTCACTGGAGAGATGCAGACACCTTCAGGGGCGATTCATCCCAAGATAGTCTTCTGAGATGAGTAGGAAGAATAACTGTCCATAGCTCCTTCTATTTCTCCTTTGACTTTAGAGGATAATTAGACATCTGGCTTAAGCTACACACCTAACTGGCAGGCAGCTAAATTGAGGTGAAATGAATCTGTCCTAAATGAGCACCATCTATCCTGTGTCATGAAGCATAGAAAAAGACAGTATATGTCCTTGTAATTTAAGATTATTTTATTATGTATGTGCAAAGGGCACTTCTAAAGTTTAATTCTGGACATTTTCCAAATTTTCAAGACTGACTTTGCAGACCCTACTGCGGGTCTTCTGATACAGTGTGCAAGTGCATTTGCATGCTAATTAATTGGAAATATAAAAACAACCCATTGTTTAAAACGATATAAATCCTGCAGTCAAGGGAAGACCCTGTGAATTACCTTCTAAAAGCCCATAAGGATTTCAGCTCAGCAGCCTAAATTAATGATAGAAGATGTGAAAAACAAGACACTACCAATAAACATGCTCATCATCTTCAGTTTATTTGCAAAGAAGCTCTCTACTAAAAATAAAATTAGAAGGAAGGCTCCAAAAATGTACTTTGAAATATTGCTTCTATGCTTTTTGTGTGTTTCATCAACTACGATTCCCTCACACCTTCTATATGACAGAATAGAATCTTACTTCATGCATATTTCATTTTCCTTCCACGTTCTTCCATGCTACACTAAGAGATTTTCATATTCTAGTGGCCAAATTCTATTGTGGCAAAGATTGCACATTCACAGAAGCAAAACCCAGTACCTGATAGATTCTCACCATAGGCTCTGCTATAAGGAAACAGAAGTCATTCTTGCCTTTGCCCAAAGGGACATTCATTTGATTAATGCAAACTAGAACAGCCTCTGTAAGATGGGATGAGAATATTTCCTCACAATACTTTAGAACTGAGTTATAAAACAGGAGAGGGAAGATTCCAGTTCATCTGCTCTGAATAGCCATCTCTAACCACTGGGAGAAAGAGGAAAGCAGAATTACTCCCTTCTCTTTATCTTTCTAAATGTCTGTGTTTTCCTTAAGAAAGGAGATGTTAGTGTCCTACACTAAAACATGTTTCTTCTCAGCCAAATAGGATGATTCATCCACCCTTGGATATTTCAGTTTGCCAAAGGAAACTAAAAAAAGTCATTCCATATAGTATCAAATAAAAGTACATTTTGAGTTAGCAGTTTGGCCGGGAAAATTATACTCTAGGTAGGGTTATGCTATACAATGTCTGCTCTTAACGCCAAAGAAATAATTGAAGCAAATCTCTAGGAAAGGAGATGTCTCTATCTTGCTTCTGAGAGAGCATGGCTGCTTTGTAACACAGTGAAATAAATCAGTTTCAGCAGCACCTGAAGCACACTGACTCTGCGTGAGTGGTACGGCTCCAGGGAGCAGACTCATACACAAGCTGCCGGCATTTCACACACAACTGCCGCTTTACTTGGTAGCCTACCCACGCATCAGAAGCAAACGGGGATACTCCAGGAGAAAAGGAGCTTGTCTGAAACACCCCATTTCAGTGTCCATCATTGTTGTGTTTGTCCTGTATATGAAGTCTCAGCCTTAGCCTTCAATCTGAGGTGCTGCTCTTAGGTTTACCTATCAGTGCCAAGGGGCAGCTGGAGGACAGGAGGGGGTGGTTAACTACACTGCCGTCACCCTCGACCTGGAGCTTGGAGCGTGACTGCAAAGTCATCCTACTGCCCTCCATTTCTTCAAAACAAACCCCCTTAAACAGCCAAACAGCGGAGTTATCAGCTGCCACCACTAAGCAGATACCGAAACTTCCCTTTTGGGAACAGTGGGGAAGGAAGTTTCTCAGGTCCTCCCTCTCAGCAGACCCCTATGCTTTCCTCTGGGGAAAAGAGGACAGGAGCTTCCCAAACTCACTTGCTTTCTCCCCGTCCCAAGGGATGGAAAGCAGAAGAAACGCCAAAAGCAAGTGGAGTTTCCCATTCCTGGGAGGAAGCGTCAGTATATGCTGAGTGAGGCTGCTTTTAGGAAAACCCTACTACTGCTCATTTCCTGAGGAGCTGCTCACACTTCACTTTATCTGAGGTAGGGCTCCTAGACAAATCAACATTTCCCTTCATACTGCTCTGACCTAGTGTCATCCCACTTGTCCGGCCCTTCAAAGAAGGTCTAGGAGGCTAAACAAAGCATAATCAGGCCTGGGCACAGAGTTTACCAGCCAGAAAACAGCTCAAACCCAGGCTCTGATCCAGGTTTAACACCCAGGGAAAGCTGACCTTGAGACAGGAGGAGTTACAAATGCTGCAGACAAAAATAAGTAAGGTTAATAATATCAAAGAATGCAAAAATAATAGAGAATAAAATTTCCGTTATCCGATCTCAATTAATTCTTCACACTGAACACACCACTTCAGGGCCTCTGTGATATTGAAGAGCAATGGATTGTGACATTTAGTCACCAGTTATCCAGAGAACAAGCAGATGCTTGAAAGCCTGGGATTATGGCACTCTGAGATCCTTCAGATCCTACGTAACCTGCAAATTTGTTTGTTTGGCGCTCCTCTAACTGGAAATTGCCAAACTTGTGAAAACAGTTGTGTCTACCTCAAGTGAAATGAGCATTAAAATGCAGTCAGACCCCCACCGTCTGAAAACCAGATCCTTAATCTCCAAATCCAGTGGTTCGCAAGACCACTGCTACATTCCTATTGGAAATAAAATTGAACAGCACAGTGTGAAGTTGATAAGGCCAATGTGATGTACAAGTCTGATATTTCACAGCTTTCCAAAAATAGAAACAAATTGACAGAGGCAGTACATTCTCCAATCACTGCTCACGAGCCAAAAATTTTCAATTGCTAGTTATTTAAGATTCACACAGACATGCACTATATTTCTAGGATATACTCCAGAGATTAACTAACCTTTCCTTGAAAACAAAACCAATGCACATGCACAGCAAAATTTACCCATCAGATACCAACCGATGGATTTAATTCCATGTTAGTAATACCACTGCCAAATGTACTTCAGACCTATCTGCTGAACTTACACACATTAGAAATAATGCTGTTCAAGACTAGTAGTTCATCTTTACATTCTGCATGAAAACAGGAGCATGAGGAGCAGCCAGTTCCCTTTGCAACACCTTTCAAGATTTAGAGATGTATTTCTGTTCTGCCTGAGTCAAAACCAAAACTCTAAAATAATTTTTTTAATGACATAACATAAGTATGTTTTCAGACTGAACCTCAAAATTCATACCAAACACGTCTGCATTAGGACAAGGAACTCTTGTGAGCACACTACAGGTGAGGGTCACAGTCTGAGGCGTGGGAGACCCAGTCAGGTTTCTGCACTGCCCAATCCAAAGCAGACTTTTGGAGAAGCAAGAGATTAATTCCAGTTTAGAGCTGGGAGCTGAACTGCATCTCCAAATATAAGTGCAGTGCCACAAGCACCATACCTTCTAGAAAAATGAAAAATAAACAACATTTGTTCCTCCACCATTCAACTCCACCCAAAAATACATTGCCAAAGTTGTTACAACTCCATGAAAATTTCCAGGTTCTATAAAGAAGCATATTCTTCATCCAGATCCTTAAAAACTCCAAACAGCTCTATAAAAAGCCTGTAAACTATACCAGCCCAAATCAAAGTTGTTAATCTAGCTGACCAAGTGTGCCATTGGAGAGGCTGAACTGAAATATACAGTATTTTCTTTGGAGATATGCAGGAAGGCTGCTCGTTTCACCCTAACATAACAGAAGCCAGAAGAATGAGGACAAACAACTAGCCAAGTGATCGTAAGAGTCATAGCTCAAAATTTTGAAAATGCCAGCAAGGCTAGACACATAACAGGACCTGCGAGCACCCAGCCAGCAGAGAACCATGATAAATCTTCAAGTATGTTTTGTCATGTTTGTTTGTGAACCAGAAGGAATATCTCATAAAAGCACAGAGACCTGGCTACTAAGTTTTGAGCAAAGTGTGATAAGAGGTTGCTAGGCAAAAGAAGACAGAGTGGGATGGCGGTCATGCAACAAGGTCAAAGCAGCATCCATTGAGCAAGAGAGGTCTAAAGTCAGTTGCAGATACAATCTGTTTATAAGGAATGGCAATCGGAAAGGACAAGCGGACAGATTGTCTTCAATTCTTTGACCAATGCTTAGCCCCTAAGTTTCCTGTGACTGCTGCAGTCAAGACACTCCTTCGATGCACAGGGCACCTGAACGCAGGTGCTACTACTACTACGCAAAGTAGTAACCCAATGTTACTTTCATTTGGCTTACATAAAACCTAACCAGAAATAAACAAATATTGATTCATTAGTACGGGGTACATTGTAGGGTCAGACATTATGCCTTAGTTTTATTTGCAAAATGAAGTTCTTTTGCTTGAGAACATTATAAAATACTGACTTGATCAGAAATTGGAACGTCTCTTCCATTAGGAAATTCTGATCCAAGAGCGTTTGTTTCCATCTCAAGTCAGAATAAGATGTTAAAGTACTTCCAATTTTCCCCAGTTCTCCCTCTAAATCCGGAGGTGTCAAAACACATTGTCGGAGCTCAAGCCTAAAATGCTTCTATTGCACGTAAAGCCTCAGGGGAGATGGAGCTGGCATCCCTCACAGCCTGGACCTTCCAACCCGACTGTGTTTCCTGTGACTGCTGCGGTCAAGACACTCCCTGGATGTACAGAGCACCTGAACGCAGGCCAAAGCAAAGGACAAGCTGCCTCGTTTTGTACAGAGAGAGGGGCCAGACTATGGCGAAGAGGAGGGACATGCCTTTGCATAGTGTACTACAGCACTTCAGGCAGACAGACTGACAAATGGATTCAAAATATTTCCTCAGTGCAAAATCAAGAAGTTTCAGCCTACCAACATTTTCCTATTGAATATTTTAGTTTTGTAGAAAACAAATGCCAGGCACCCAAATTTACAATCTTTCACCAATATTAGTATACACTTATTGCTTTTAATTAACCTTATGATTCCAGTTAGTGCATAACGCAGCAAGTGCAATATTATGAGTAACAGTGTGGTAATGCCGGCACATTTGAATGCAGTGCCAGTTTTACCAGGATTTTATCCACAGTTCGAAAAAAATCATATAAAACCCATTAAAAAAAATAAGAAGGGAAAAGGCGCTATTGGAGATAGGGGTAACAATTCATCTGATTCTGTGTCATTTTTATAATCCCAGCTTTTGAGCTTCTGTGGCCTTATATTGATTTTCTCTGTTCTTTCTATCCTTTTTCTTTTTAAGTTATGGAAAGTTAACATCTTTAATATAAAACAGATTTTGCTTTATTTTTTCAGGTAAGCCTGTTAAAAGTAGAAAATATTTCATCTACTGCACACAGAAAAAGCATAACATTAAGCATTTGACATTAAATCTTGGTAGATAAATATTGTCTCTATTTAATTATCTGTTCAAAATTGATAGAAGGGTAGCATCAGCTTTTGAAAATCTCAGCAGCAAAACTCCCACTGATATCAGCGGGTCTAGGATCTCACTCA
Source organism: Pygoscelis adeliae (assembly GCF_000699105.1). Taxonomy (NCBI): domain Eukaryota; kingdom Metazoa; phylum Chordata; class Aves; order Sphenisciformes; family Spheniscidae; genus Pygoscelis; species Pygoscelis adeliae. Next base: position 3,982,497 of record NW_008824808.1, read on the forward strand.
AAATTTTTACAATGAATATTTTTTTTTTCTTTTTGCACAAGCAACATCTCTTTGTGCAATAATTGGCAGCTATTAGTGTCAGTTTGGCAGATACAAAGCTGCATGGGTCTGTGAGAAATTTATGCCTCCCAACATGCCATGCTAAATTTAAACCTGTTGCATAATATGCAGATTCATTGTCATGCATGTAACGCAGCTAAGAATATCTAAAGTTCAAGTGAACTTAATATGCACGCAGACTAAAACGGAGGGTTTAAATGCATTCTGGGCTTCACCACATGGAATAAAAAGCATTGACGACTCCCTTTAGTAAAACAATCCATTCTTGCAATCACTTCAGTGAACGTACATTTCACTCATATACCACAGTGGTACAAAGCACCACTGACGTTAAAAATAGGAAAACAGGAAAAGAAAGACTTGCTTTTTGATTCTATTAAGCCGACATTTCAGTCCTAGCTCTGGGGGCACACTGCTCTAAAGCAGTTCTGAGGAACTCTGAGGCCTGCTTTTTCCTCCAAAACTAAAAACTGGAAAACTTATCTTCACGATGCCCTTCCATATTCCATCTTTTTTTTCCATGATACCTATAAGAAAAGATCTTCTTTCCTGCTTGGTCTTGAAGACTGTGGAAAACCTTTCTTGTAATTCAGTATTTTTACTTCTGTTCTGAACCTGAATGCAAGAAAAGACAGCACAGGTAGACATTGTGTATATTATCTACATCTTTTCAGAAACGTAAAATATCCGCTTAATCCCAGATAAATGTTCTAGCCAATTTTTATCACCAATCATTATGAAGAACACAAATAAATAAGAAGGGATGGTGAAGTTCAATCTCTTTGGTCTTCATCTCTAGTGCATATTCTAAAGGGAAAACTTCTGGAAACCTTGATAGATAAGAAAAGAGAATGGCCAAAGAACTGTTGTCAATGTTTGGTTTTTTGTTGGTTTCAGGATTCTTTGCCAGTTTGAGGGGTTTTTTTGTCATCTAACCATTATCAACAAACCTGTTCTGGAGTAATTCCCTGGAGATGAGATAGTTCCTAACCTATAGCTGGATTCCCAGGTCATTGTTCTTGTTCCTTTTTCGTCTTGAACTTGAGCCATCAAAATGCATTTAATATTAGCAGCCAAGACATCCTTTTAATGCACACAAAAATATTCCAGGCCCCCTGTTCAAATATTATGCTTCACACAAACCATTTTCCGCAGAATACATACTTTACAATTTAGCCTCCCCATTTTCACTTTCGGACAAATACATATTTCTTTTTGCTCTGTCAAGCCACCATATCCACAAGTCCTCTGCACAGGATATTTATTCTCACTTTTTATCAGGCATCCCAGCCCTATGGAAACAACTCACTGGAAAGCATCCCTAGTCTGTGCTAACACAAAAGAGCCACCAGTGACTATGTCAAAGCATTTTTTAGCATCACCAGTGTGACATGGTCTAAGAAGATATGAGATATGAGAAAATTATTCCCATGCTCTGAACTATTCACCATGTTTCAGTGAAGTGTGATGCTGGTGCAAGGCTACTAAGCCCTCTGAACTTTAGATCATATCAGTTTGGGATTAGTGCTCTATTACTTGGCTTTTTGGTACTACCTGAGTCTGCCTGGATTAAACATAACACAGAATCACCAAGAAAAATGCTCAAGTTTAATTTTTTTTAAGGAAAAACAGAACCTAAAAACTTTCAAACAAAATGGATCAAAATAAGTTCAGTATTTCAACAGCAGGAAAAAACAGAGATGAAATATGAGTATTTTGAAAAACACAAAAAAGCACATGGAAAATTCTGGTGATTGTTCTTTGTTGTTGTTGTTGTTGTTATTGTTAATTACTTCAAACCAGAGATAAGGTTGACAGGAAAACCTCAAAGAATTAAGTCAATGGTAAAATAGGTGGTGATCAGATCGAGAAGATAAAAATAACCCAAAAGGAGGAAGAATAAGAGGCAATCTGAAATACTGTGGATAGTTCAAACTACTTAGCACTGGGGGGCCATTTACCTGAAATGGCGGTGTTTGTTCAACATTAAAAATAATGAATAAACAAAAAAGAAAGATTAAGAAAAGCATAAAATACAAGATAAAATAATTTACTTTTCCTTCCTTAACAGAAAAGCAGTAGGGTTGTTGAAAAGCCTCCTCTTCTGGTACTTTTTTTCAAGGACAGAATGCTACTTTTAGAACAAATGCACTTGAACTTGCAATGAAAAAGCCATTTTAGAACCCTTGCCTAAAGATGCTCTCTCATTTTTTTTTATTCACGTTACCCTTCAAAGAATTCAAAGCCAGATTTTACAGGCATGATAACAGTATTCCAAATTCCTCACAAGTGGATGTCACATTTGTTTTAATCATCAAGAACTGGGAGAAATTTGAAAGAAAACAGAAAAGAACCAATTGTATCTACCAAGAGTTTCAAATCATGCTGAAGTTTGAGATAAAGATTAAGGTATTTTTGAGAGGGCTTAAATTGTTATGTTTTGAGTATATTTATTTTATAAATGTTTCTAGGCTTTATGTCTTGCATAGTGTTATCCCCTTGCCATGATTACTGTACCTGTACTACTGAACAAGAAATTCTGACTGGAGGCAATTTCTGCAAGCACATAGCAACATTGTCTAGCCATGGGCTGAGTCAGATCCAAAGGAAGCAACATCTCCTGCCAGCTGTTTGGGACACAGCTTTGCAGGGGAAGCAGGCAAACCAAGGTGTTTCAGCCCCTTGCTTAACTAATCAGCTGCCAAATGCAGCTTTGGCCAACCTCAGAAATAGCTGCACTAGGAAACCTGGTGAAATGGTGCCATTGTCTCATGTAGATAAGACCTGAAAAGGACCACGCAGCTGAAGTCCAGGTGTAGAAAATCCACTAAGGCACCCACTGAGGTGTCTTAAACCTAACATGAGACCTCCAGAAGTAATTGATATACTGCCTACATTTTTCATAAAAGTAAGGATTCCATAAGCTTCCTGGACAGAAGCAAAATCCACTCTTTGCATTTTACAATGTATTTCAGTTATTGTTTCCATGGCCTGATACGACTCAGCATTCAAGTTATTCTCTGCTAATATTGTTCTTCACTAACTCCCCTTGCTTTGGCCAAGATACTTGACTTGCCTTTTGGTGTTCTTCCATCTGTCTGACCCACCTTTTAAATAGGTCAGTCAAGAAAAATTCTCTTTCAGCAAGTCCCTTGTCAAAACACACCTTCCAGAAGACAATGAAAACTCTTTGAATGTCATGAAACAAGTGCTCATAAAAACAACAAAACCACAGCAAAATAGTGGAAATTATGTGACAGACGCAAGTTAAGGAATTCACTTACTTTGTCATCTGCTGTTCTTGCCTCCGAGTCCTATCTACACTACTCTGTAGAATGAAATAACTATTACCTTATGCCTACTGTTGAGCTATATTTATGTTAGATTGCAATCAGATAACAACAGTGATAAAGTACAAGGGCTATGACCAGAGACCAGGGTAGTAAACACTGTTGATCTAATGCACTAATCACAGACATTGAGGTTGGATTATTCTACTAACTAACTACAGTCTGCTAGTATCTGGTAGATATTTTATATGCATCTAATTCACTTAATGCTTTTTATAGCACTATCATTAGATAGTTCTAATAGCTTAGGATCTCCTTCATATGAAATATTTGTGGCTATCACTGCTGTAGGAAGAACGCTCATGGATACAAGGAAAAATCCTCAGATAACAAGAGAAGAGAAGAAAGCATTGGCGCTACACAGTTGTTGCACCAGAGGCAGAGTATGCAGTGCCTTCATGACAACATACCACGCTCTGAAACAGTGAGTTTGGGCAGTAAACAGATCAGGGCAGGGATATTGCTGGGGATTAACAACTATTTTGTATATGCTCCTCTTAAACTCGTAAATTTTGGTGCACAAGATAATAAATAGCATTAATGCCCCATTGTAACTGATGTTGTTCTTTCCCTCCCTGACACATCCCATCAGAGGTCTTGGGAGTGCTCAATCAAATGAGACCTCCAAAGTTCTACCCCAGGAGAACATGCTGCTTGGAAATCAATTTATTGGTACCAAATTCAGACAAACTGAGCCTGAGTGAGGCCAGAGAGTCAGTGATTAATTTCAAATTTTTTAACCATTCAATACATAATGTTAGAAGGAAAACATTTCAGTGGTAGGTGTAAAAGGTCTCACTCTTGACCAATATATGCCTCAATTTTGTATGGATTACGTGGAGATGCATCTATTGAAGCATTACTTTCCAAGTGTTGGTATTTTAAAGGAATGTGGTTGATCTGAGAGGAAGGATAAATACAGAAAAATAGCAGTACAGGTTTATATTAAACTAACTGTTGAATTTAGTAGAATTATTTTTTATTTGCACTTGGTAGAACAGTTTTACAGTTATACTTGAGATAAATTTGGACAAATATGTTTCTAAAATGGGGTAGACCTGTCTTGCCATTTCATTCTTTAGTTGATCCCATGTTTGTTCTAACTAGGAGTATTAAGCTCAGAGATTAATTTTAAGCAAGCTTTAAAAAACACCCTTCTGAAAAAGGAGAGAAGTAGTGTTATGTTGCTGTAGTCTCTTAAATTCCCTGGAGGGCTGAATGGTATTGACCAGCAGACCCTTCAACGCCAGCTTTTAAAGCCTCACTCTACTTGCATCCTTCTGTGATTGTCCCTGCAGCTTTCCATCTTAGTTCAGGACCTGCTGTTGTCTTTTCCTCTCAGTAACAGCCTAGCTATCACAAAGCACAGAATTATTTTATTTTAGGAAAATGTATTGAAGACAAAAACCCTCATAAACAAAAAGCAGTCTAAAGGAATTAAAAATTTCTCAGATCCTATTATTAGGATACCTGTTTAATCAGTACTTTGTTCTGGTCCATGCATCTCGATCTCAATCTCCTTCACCTTCTTTATTTGCCTGGCCTTTTGAATCAGAGCAGAAAAGCGAACAATAATTTATTTAACTGCTCACTAATAAGCAAAGAGAAGAGAATTTATCACTAAAATAATCTTGGAACCCTCCATCTGTTATAGATAGTATGTTTCTGTTTAAACAAATACTGGGAATGAGCAATTTATTTTGCTGTTTACTTGCTAACCCAAACCTTGCGCATTTCATAATGATGGAAAAACCTATAGATGAGTAACTGTAATCCCAGAGACTCAATACAACATATATTTCCAAGTTGCCTATAACTTTAGAGCCTAAGTACCAACAAAAACCAAATGATCAAATATCTTAAGTGCTCTTGGTGAGGACCATCCAGTATTTTAAATTTCATACTAACCCATCGGGGTAGAATACAGAAAATGTGAAGGTCCTGCTGCCATTTTCTTGCTAGGGTTGGAGAGTTAATTACTTTGAAAAGAGTCAATAGCACAGTTAGGGCCATCGCTATCTAAGCTTTTGAATAGCTCCTTGATCAGTACCAGTTGCTTAGATCCTGGAAAAAAAAAGAATACATGTTCAGCACCTATCACAGCAGTCCTGACCTCATTGTGTGTCCTTTGCCACTACCCCAAAATAAATTACATTCTTAATGAAATGCAGAAACTGATACAACTGTTAACACTTTCCTTAGATGTGGCCTATCCATCAAAGACCTGAAGAGAATAACTGAGTACAGGTTAGGGCTAAGACCAGCTCTTCTCGTATTTACCAGGATTTTTTGAAATTGCGAACAACATGAAACTATTGCATTATTGTAATTGACTTTATCTATTTGTACAGTGAGGCCAGCCTCTTCTTAGCAAGAATTTGCTTGTCTCCTTGATTACATCTGCCATTTTTTATGATCAGCAACAGGTTCCATCAACCATCTGGTGATCATCAGTCAAAGGCCAAAGAAGAAGCTGGGGACTACCACCAATACAGGATGTACAGACAGCATCTCAGGGAGAGCTGGGGACCGGAGTGGAGACACACATATACTCACATCACATAGCTCAAACCATGCCTGTGTGCTGGGTCTGAGCTTAAATGGTCTCCTGGGCAGGGGGTTGAGGGTATGTGGGTGGGGGTTCCAGCTGGGGGCTCTCAGGGCAATCACAGCCTACAGGTGGGCACCAGGCCACAGGGCCCTGAAATGCACATACACATATGCATACATGTTGAAAGGGTTGGTTAGAGTGTAGAGGAAATAAAAAGCCATCCTTGTGTCCTGGATGTATTGTTTCTTGTATTAGCACAGAGGGGAGTGGTTTGGGTTATGTGCTCCAGAAATCTGGGAGAAAAAAACTACTTTGCTCTCTCAGCTGATTTTTTTTGTCTGAGAAATGCAAGTCACTGTACCAACACTTATACCTGCAGCAACAGGTTTCTGGGAGCACTAGAGCTCTTGAGCAGACCAGCAGCCTTATTCCCACTGAAGGCAATGGTAGTTTTGCAATTTAGTGAAGGCAGAGTTTGAGCAAGAAAGTCAGGAAAGGACCTGAAAGCCTTCCTAGGTTGATCTCCCTAACATGCCTAGCGTGCAGGTGTTGAGTGGCACTGGCTGTTCAAATGGCACCATCTTAGACGACTGTGAGCCAGGGGTATTCACCGGCTTTGAGTATGCTCCCATGTGATGCACACTTTATGAGCGGGGACCGCCATCGTCTATGGCTTCTCTGGGAGAAGGACCTCCCTCAGGGTGCTGCAGCGCTTCTGGAGGTGGTGTCTGGGTCAGGCAAGCCAGGCTCTTGTTCAAGGGGGTCTGGTTCAAGACCTGGGTCGAGGCTGCAGGGGCCATGGCTGGGCCCAGGCCTGGCTGCAACATGGCAGAGCTGCAGCTCTGGCGGGACCAAGTACTATGGCTTCAGTCAAAAGCAGCTCCCTCGGGCAGGGGGCGGTCCTGGAGCCTCTCCCTGCAGCGAGATGGGGCAGCCCCTGCTACACCTGAGCCCCACAGCCAGGAGGGGGCTGCTTTCAGGGTCTGGCAATTACATTAAAGAAAACATGGAAGAAAGTATCTTCCTTTGCCGTCAGAGCAGCTCTGGGATTCAGTCTCAAACACCTAAGGTATCTTTGGGCCCAAATTCCTGAATTTTTTGAGGTATATTTTGCCTGGTCCATTAGAAACAAGCGTGGGGCAGGAGCAATGACTACTTTTTTTTTTTTTAAATCTTTCCCTCTCTTTCCTATTTCCTCTAAACAAATATTATGCAATAAATGTTATCGTTTGCCTATGAATGCAATTTAGGAATTTCTTTTGAAACAGTTCCCAGGAGATTCTTCTTTTCTTTCAGCCTTGTAGGTCACTCCACACAGAACAGAGGTGCAGGGAGATGGAGCCAGAGGAGGAAAGGAACAAGAGCAGAAACGATGGCTGAGTCACATTCAGTATTTGGTTAAGTAGAGGGATTCTTAAGCTGCCTCGATTCATTTGTAATTTACTGTAGGAAATAAGTAGTCCTAACACACTTATGAAGAAGGTCCAAAACAAGAAAGCTGAGTCACAACAAATATTGAGCTATCTCCAATATATTTCTATTTTCAAACTTTATGGTCCCTTCAGGGCTAGAGCCAACAGAGACTTCTGCCCTGTCTCAGAAAAGACATACAGATACTAAAGCATCTTAAAACAATTTCTTTTTCCTTAATCTCGTGATTCCTTCCTTCCCTCCTTCCAGAAAGGATGTATGGATGTGCTGCCTTAGGAAACATAGAATAATTTCTCATTTTCAATAACAGAATCATAGAACAGTTTGGGCTGGAAGGGACCTTTAAAAGTCATCTAGTCCAACCCCCCTGCCGTGGGCAGGGACATCTTCAACTAGATCAGGTGGCTCAGAGCCCCGTCCAACCTGACCTTGAATGTTGCCAGGGATGGGGCATCCACCACCTCTCTGGGCAACCTGTGCCTGTGTTTCACCACCCTCAGCGTAAAAAATTTCTTCCTTCTATCTCGTCTAAATCTACTCCCCTTTAGTTTAAAGCCATTCCCCCTTGTCCTGTTGCAACAGGCCCTGCTAAAAAGTTTGCTGCCATCTTTTTTTATAAGCCCCCTTTAAGTACTGAGAGGCTGCAAGAAGGTCTCCCCGAGAGAGAGACCTCTTCTCTAGGCTGAACAACCCCAACTCTCTCAGCCTTTCTTCATAGGAGAGGAG
>NW_008824808.1:3990755-4008864 GCF_000699105.1 Pygoscelis adeliae
AGCGCACATTGCTGGCTCATGTCCAGCTTTTCATCCACCAGTACCCCCAAGTCCTTCTCGGCAGGGCTGCTCTCAATCCCTTCGTCCCCCAGCCTGTATTGCTACTGGAGGTTGCCCCGACCCAGGTGCAGGACCTTGCACTTGGCCTTCTTAAACCTCATGAGGTTCACACAGGCCCACTTCTTGAACTTGTCCAGGTCCCTCTGGATGGCATCCCGTCCCTCTGGCATGTTGACCACACCACTCAGCTTGGTGTCACCTGCAAACTTGCTGAAGGGGCACTCGATCCCACTGTCTACATCATTGACGAAGATATTAAACAGTACTGGTCCCAATACAGACCCCTGTGGGACGCCACTCATCACCAATCTCCATCTTCACTGCTCTGCCTGTGCTTCTGCCTGATGCTGTAACATCATAGCTTTACAGAGCTGCAGACCCCTCCAAAGTCTGTGCACTTTAGCAAGTCAGTCCAAACTTGATTTTTATTCACACAGAGGAACTCAGATGAGCTTTATGAAGGGAAAAGTAAAGGCTGGATGAAATGTGATTAGAGTCTTTCTTCCTTTCCCTGCTCTATTCCTCTGCAAGCCATGGCACGGTGGTGGTTTGAAAAGGAAAGCGATGACTAAGGGTAGTAATTGATCTCAGACCATGGGTGCCCGGAGCTCCTCAGATAACTGAGATTTTGCTGCCACCGTGTGGTCACCCTGATTTCGTCCACGATTTTCTCTGCTTGGGAGGAACCATCGTGGAACACCAGGGACAAGGGTCCATCTTCTGAGACGGAGAAAAAAGGTCTTCATGCAAAACTGCTTACATGGATGTGCCCTCGGTCAAACCCTAATCTTAACCCTAAGGCTAACCGGTCAAGCCCAACTGAATTTGATGCACATTTGGAGAGCAGGAGTGGCTGCTCTGAGTAGGTAGAGGATCACCAGTTTTGCCCAGTTTCAGAAGATGCTCTTCTGTGGTTTCTGACAGCTCTGCGCTGGTCCCCCAGTGCCATCCATCGGAGATGGACAAACAATAGCGCTCAGGGCAAAAATAGCTACTTTGCAAAGAAGCAGCTTCAAGCAGGTCTCTTCCATTTCCTCCCATAGGACTGACAGTTGACGATGTTTTTAAATGTTTAATATCCTTCATAACTGAAATCACTGGAAATGTTTAAAATAGTGTCAGTAGGATCAGTTCTCCAGGCACCACATGGCACAGGGCACATGCTTTAGGTGGTCTGAAACTGTTCTGACACCTTGGTGTCACAGTCCTTTGGTCACCAGGTGTCACAGTCACAAACACCTCTTCGAGAGCATATACTAGCAGTGGAAATGCCTCTGGAGTTTATTATACTGAGCGTGGCCAGAAAAAACAAGCATACGCTCTTTAAGTAGGGGATTTTTAAGGTTTCCTCTGGAGACCTACTGGAGTTAAGTGGGAGAGATATTAAGCTTCCTTTCCAGAAATCATAAAGCACGCCTCTTCCTGAAGCTATCCTATAGCATCCCCCATGAGGCAGAGACTGATTCAGACCAGTGCAGGACTGGAATCCCTAACATTCCAGTACAGATCAGTGTGCTGGCAAATGAACCTGGCTGTCAGCCAGGGCTCACAAATATGGTGTGAACCACAACGCTTTCTTTTTTAGCTGTTTCAGAAGAGGCCAGTGTTATTCTACAGTGCCAACAGACCAGAAACAAATCATTCAGTACAGAAATGAGAACATCCCAGTGGCATCCCTTTGAGACCCCACCTGGAGTACTGTGTCCAGCTCTGGAGCCCTCAGCATAAGAAAGACACGGACCTGTTGGAGCGGGTCCCGAGAAGGGCCACAAACATGATCAGGAGGATGGAACACCTCTCCTGTGAAGACAGGCTGAGAGAGTTGGGGTTGTTCAGCCTAGAGCAGAGAAGGCTTCGGGGAGACCTTCTTGCAGCCTATCAGTACTTAAAGGGGGCTTATAAAAAAGATGGGAGCAAACTTTTTAGCAGGGCCTGTTGTGACAGGACAAGGGGGAATGGCTTTAAACTAAAGGGGGGTTAGATTTAGACGAGATAGAAGGAAGAAATTTTTTATGCTGAGGGTGGTTAAACACTGGCACAGGTTGCCCAGAGAGGTGGTGGATGCCCCATCCCTGGCAACATTCAAGGTCAGGTTGGACGGGGCTCTGAGCAACCTGATCTAGTTGAAGATGTCCCTGCCCACAGCAGGGGGTTTGGACTAGATGACCTTTAAAGGTCCCCTCCAGCCCAAACTACTCTATGATTCTATGATTCTATGATTCTATGATTCTATGATTCTATGATTCTATGACATGGTGACCAGGTATAAGTTCTTCCTAGGGACCTCGTAAAATTTTTGGATCTAAACAGTAAATACAGCTAAGGTCTCCAGTAAGCATGATTATTTCAGGCAAGGTGACCCATGGGAGTGAGATCTTTTTTTGTCAGTCCATTTCCAACAGATAGACACTCACATTCAAAACACAACCACTGCAACCAGCACCCTCATTGACAGTCTGGGAAGGAACAAAGACTAATTAATTGAATAAAGGCCAAATTATTTGTTCCCATTATAAGCATGACATTGAAGAGAATCCCAAATGCATCCAGTGGTAACTTCACGTAGCTTGTTGGATATTACAGTTGCCTTTGAGAGACCATGTTCTCTTTATTTTCAAGGGTTTGAGCAATTGTCATTCTGAACACTCTCTTCCACACACATTCAAGCTGCCTAATACAGAGCAAAGACGTCCTCTATTCTCATTCCACCTTATATTGCTGAATTACAAAGAGAATGCCTCTAAACCAGATGTAAATAGAAAAACTACTTCTCCTTGACTTTGTTGCAGTGGTAGACTCCCTGTACAATTTGCTAACAGTGTCAGGAATCTGCTTCTCTTGGTGCTTCTGGCTTTTAAGTCTTTTTTTTTAATTCATCTGAATACTTCAAGTAAAGGTCATTTCCTCTCTCTCTCTGTTATTGAAAGAAATCAGATCTGAGAGCTATTTCTATGAACTCCACCCCCACATACTCTGCTAAGAAAGGTATGCATTTGAGTAATTTGCCTACACTAGTATGGAAAAAGCACTGACAAAAACTGACTTGCAACCATGACAAAGCTTCTCATTCTCCTCCCTTTCCAAACAGGGGGACAGAGGCGATTCCCTCATGTTCTGATGGGTAACCCATGAAAACGGGTAACATCCCCCATTCAGCAGTTAAATTAAGGGTATGCTCAAAATTTAACAAAAAAATCAAAGGTTGACTTACGGAATGTAGATCAGTCTCAGTTTTACCGAAATTAAGAAACTTATTGCATATCTTTATAAACCAGTTTCAACTTACAGGTAATGAGCTTCTGTTCAGAAAAGCCAATGGGGCAGACAGTGAGATCTAATGGACTGCACACAAGCCAGAGAGCAAAACTTCCAGAATTTTATTTCCAGCTCTGACAGAGCCTTCAATCTCTTACTGCTTCCTAAACTTTATCTCTATACAATGGAGAGAATAATGTTAAGCTGGGATTGTGAGGAGAAAGCAATATGATTTTAATTCTTCATTTTGTACTAGAATACACCAAAAAAGCATGGAAATCCTCTTACAGCTGGCAAACTTGCTGCTTCCAGACATTATCTTGCTCAGACAAAGATGTGCTTCATATCTTTCAATGTACTTCCTATTTAGGTAATAAACCTAGACCAAATTTTCTGATTACCACTTGTTCATCTCCTTCTGTTTCTGGAGGTCCTTCCCTACTACAGGTCCTCTGGGCTCCATCTCTTGTACTCCACATCTATCCCTATGCCTGATACTGTGTGTCTTTTCCTAGCCCTCTCCTTGTCTTTGTCTGTGAGAGGCTTTAATGTGCCCTTTCCTTCCTCTTCTCTCTCATGCGAGGCAATGCTCCCATCTGCCCAAACTCGCTCTCACTTTCCTTTCCACGCCAGATGATCTGTGGGACCCATTTCTTTTGATTCCCTGTCCCACACCAACACAAGCTCGCGTGTGTGACTGCCATGCGCTCAGCTGAGTGAATGAGCAGGGACTTCACGGTTACGCAGTGTCCTCCCAGCCCCAGCACATCTATGGCCTTTTCTTTCCATCCAAGAGAGGAGTCATTCTGTCTGTTGATATTTCAATAGGCACAGCTGAGACGAGACCTATCATTGGGATGAGTTAATCAGTGTTAAGTGTCCAGGCATTTTTTAATGTGTAAACAAGGGCTAAAGGGCAGCACTGCGACAAGCCTGGCTCCAGAGGCTGTTTTCCGTGTAGTGCTGCCTGCTGTCAAATGAACCAGATAGGCACTATTTCTGTTTATGCACTCTGGGCTGGGTGCAGATCAAGATTTATTAGATCAGGACCAGCAAAGTACAACCTCAGCTGTATTGGTCTGGCCTCCTGCACACATGCAAGGACCTTAGGGTGGTCACCAAGCTTACAGAAGTTGGCTGGCCCCTGGTGGATGCCATTATGGAGGTGGTTGAAGCTGCTGGTTCTGTTACCCAAATGACATCCATTTTTCCCAAGAGCCAAGAGAATTTCCAGCATTGATTTAAGATGTTCCCTGAGCATTCCCAGGTAATTCAAGAAAGAATTCAAAAAGTTTCTCATTAAATACAGATAGATGATCCCAAGTTGCATGTAAGTCTCCCTAGGCCATAGACACCATTCCTGGAAAAAACAGTCCTCAGGAAAAGCCAGAGCTTATAATGGCTCCTTCGAAAAAAAAATTAAATAGCAGATAGAATTATTCTTTTCTGAAACTCTTTCAGAACCTATCATCTACAAGTATTCCATATCAAGCCCAATGTCAGCAACCCATCTGCTTTTTTTTCTTTCTCTATTCCCACAAACTCAAAACATTATGAGAACTATCTCCTAAATTAACTCCTAGGATAACTTTTATATCTTGTTTCAGCCCAGAGCACATTTGATGGCATTCTGAACTCCAGAAAACAGTCCGTTAGGCATGAAACAACAACTGATCACTGCCCATAGCAATAACATTTAACACCAAGATGCTGACAATGACAAAAAAAGGAAACTACAAAACAATATTGACTAACATATGGATGTCCAGCTATTTAACATCTGATCTGCTTTACAGCACTCTAGGAAAACTACAAGACCTACATTAAAAAAATATTCTTCTCTTTTTCAATTATAGTTCCTACTTTGCATTTCTTGTGCTCTTTATGAACATAGGCCTTTTTTCAATCTTTCTTATTACTATTTTATTTCACTTCACTCCTATTAACATATTTTGCCAGAAACCTTGGGCTGCAATAGCCTTATATACTATCAGTTTGGTATTCCTGTATATTAGCTGTCATACTAAAATTATTGTGCCTCCTGCACAGAGGTACTGACTATAAGCAATTGATACTGGCATATTTCTTTACAGTTCAATAACTCCAGGTAGAAAATTGGTTTTCTACCAAGTTAAAATTAATCATCATTGTTACAAAAGTTGGAGTGGTGTCTACTGCCCAAACAGAAAGTATTACACATTTTGCTTAGGTTATAAAACTGCCTTCATCCTAGTTTTTTCTGTCACTGATACTAGCTTTAGAAATCAAATGGGAGCTATCATCTTCTCAAAAAAATGGGAACTAAAGGTATATTCCTAAAATGTGATGTATACAGAATTATTTCTAATCTCAGATGCGCCAATCTATGCTGATTAAACTGAAGAGCCTATATGATCTTGATAGAAATATCCAGAAGGAAGGAATATTTTCACTATGGTTTTAGCTGTAGAAAATACTAATTCCAGCTTCAATTTCCTATTTTGTGAAAACCAGCTAGTGAGCTGGGGCCAACATTACTAGAGAATCCAAATCCTGAGGGTAGTTAGTCTCCCCACATAGTAAGAGGTAGGGAGATTTGATTGTGTCCAGATGATGAACAGAAGCCCTGGAAGACTTGTCCAAACTCACAAAGGTACTTAAGGGTCAAATGTCTTTTTGTTTCAGGTGAAATGTGATGTATATATCAAAAACAAAGGAAGATAAGAATACTCACAAGTGCATAATTAAGAACTTGAACATGAACCTCAGTAACTTGATTGAAGTCGCACAGGGAGCCTCTGACAGAAAAAGGATGTAGTCTAGGTCTTTCAAGTACCATGCAAGCACGTTAGTCCATTTTTAGCGCTACTGGAGAAGTTGAAGTGGTATATTTTCACAAGCCATTGAACAAAGACACTCCAGGAAAATCAGAGTGATTAGAACTTTTACATGCCCTTAAGAGCGCTAAATATTTCCATTCTGCAGTATTCTTCACTATTCCAGCTGCATTTGAAACACATAGGGTTTGGCTTCTCTTTGATATCTGCACTTTTATAAAGCAAGGTTATATACATTCCAAAGTTTGGGCTGTTTATTTATTTAAAATGCTGCACAGCTTCGTGATTCAAACTGAGAAAATATAGCCAAAGTGTTTTTTTTTCTTTTTCAGATAGTAAAATCTAGTGGTAATTAGGATTTTCTAAATTCTAAAATTCCTAGAAATTAGGAAAAGAGATAAGAGAGTGAAGGTGGAAAACAAAAGGGGGAGGAGAAAAACTTAGCAATACAGTATACATTCTTTTCATTCTCTGATACAGCAACATCTATTTTTCACTTCAGAATAAGACAAGCATATACTGCTGAAGGACTAAAACCTACAGTGTGGAAGAAAAAGGTCTTTGGAAACCTTTCCTCAGAAATTGTCAAAGGTAGAAATGCATATAGTACTCAAAAAATAGTAAAATGCCTCTTCTGCCAATTATATTCAAATTTGGCCATGGCTTGTTTCTAATAGAAGACCAGCACGAAGCTTCAAATATAAATATATTTAATTTTTTTTCTGACATCAACAATCAATATAAAGCTTTACCAAGTAAAAAAATCTGTGTTAAACAACACATAGCAAAATTAATCTTTTCGCAAACTTACACCAGTCATTTTTCATGCTACCTGAGAAGTCATTCACCTCTGATATACTGCCATGCTTTGCTTTCCAAAAATCCATTTCCTAGAACACTTCCAACCATGTTTTAAAATCAGTGGAGCTTCTCATACCTTTTATCACGAAGATTTTTCTCTTTATTTCAACAAACATACTCCACCCTCCAACTGTCCTTCAAGTCTGCTTTTAAATTCATTAAAATGGAAACAGTCTTGAAGACAGAAAAGGAAAGACAAATCAGGTCACAAAGAATTGGGAGCGAACCTCCTGGAGCCTTTTGTACCAACTAATCTCCCGTGCCACATCTGGTCCCAAAACTCAAAAGGCTGGTCCCACAAAGATGCCACCCAAACACTGACAGAGCCAAGGGGCTCGGCGTGGACGCCAGCACGGCTGTCCTACCCACGGCCCCGGTTGTCGGGCATGGTGGGAAGGGTGACGGGACAAGGCTGATCACCAGCCGCCCATGGTTTTGTAATACACACTTCTCTTCACCACAGGCTCACTCACGGCTTGAGAAATCATGAAATATGAGCCAAAGTACACTTAGAGCTTCCATGCTAGAGAAAGGCAAACTATCATCAGCTGATACGTGGGAAAACGTGCTGACTTGCGACTAAATACAGTCATTCCATTAGTTAGCTTTTTGTTCAAAAGGATGCTCTATATGCCTTGAAATAATTACAATTTAGTATACACTTACCCTTAATTTTTATTATCATGTTAGAAAAATATGAATCATATTTTTACTGAAAAGAAAACCTTTTGCTCAGGACTTCTTTCAAGCTTTAACTGGATGTTAATTTGAAATCATTTAGGAACTGGCAAGACATTATTTTATAAATTCTTTAATTAGTAAAAAATGTGCTGTATGTCTATGAAAAAAGCTTATGCACACCGAACTAAACTCACCCGAGTAAACTGCAATTGGGGAATATATTCTCACTACACTTGCAGAACAAGCTATAGAAGTCCAAAATGAAATGCGGTTATAATTTTAACAAACTGTTCCTAGAGACAGCTAGTAATTAACCCTGAGCAGTGGCTTGACTTTTGTAGGATTTCAGCAAACATATGCTGCTTCCATTTTTTTATAACACAACTTTTTATTAGGTTCCTTTAAATAAATGAGTTCATGTACGTTGTCATAATTCCAATTTTTGTTTCAAATGTATTTATTTCTAAAAAGATTAGTTTAAGTAAAAATGTTTGATTCAAATCAAAATAATATTTTAAATAATCTATTTTTACCTGGCTTCCACCTCACCAATGAGCAAATAGCTGGGACTGAGAGATTTCTCAAACGACATTCACATTCTTAGTCTCAATGCACATTTCAACAAGGAAACCTGACGTGATTATCAGTAGCAGCCAGGAATCACAGTCTGCAGTTTTTTGTTGAGGGGATGTGTATATTCAGACAGATGTTTCTTTTAACATCAGTTGAATTGCTAAAAAGCAATTCACCGTTTCAATGCTTTTGATACCGTCTCCCGTAACATCCTTACTGACAAACTGATAAAGTATGGACTAGATAAGTAGATAGTGTAGTGGACTGAAAACTGGCTGAACTGCTGGGCTTAAAGGATTGTACTCAGTGGCGTGAAGTCCAGCTGGATGCCAGACACTAGTGGAGTACCCCAGAGATGTATTCTGGGACCAGTACTGTTTAACATCTTCATTAATGACCTACATGATGGGATAAAGTCTTCAGCAAGTTGGATGATGATACAAAACTGGGAGGAGTGGTTGATACACCAGGTGGGTGTGCTGCCATCCAGAGGGACCTGGACAGGCTGGAGAAATGGGCTGACAGCTACCTCATGGAGTTCAACAAAGGGAAATGCCAAGTCCTGCTCCTGAGGAGGCTTAACTGCATGCACTATTCCCCCTCAGGCTAACCAGCTGGAAAGCAGCTTGGCAGAAAAAGACCTGGTGGTCCTGATGGACCAGCTGCCCTTGCAGCAAAGAAGGCCAAAGGCATCCTGGGCTGCATTAGGAAGAGCAGCAGCAGCAGGTCGTGGGAGGTGATCCTTCCCCTCTACTCAGCACTGGTGAGACACATCTGCAGTGCTGGGCTCAGCCCTGGGCTCCCCAGTACGTGAGAAACATGGACATACTGGAGCAAGTCCAGCGAAGGGTCACAAAGACGATGAAGGAGCTGGAGCATCTGACATACAAGGAGAGGCTGAGAGAGCTGGGACTGTTCAGCCTGGAGAAGAGAAAACTCCGGGGGGTCTTATCAAGGTGTATAAATACCTGATGGAGGGAATGAAGAAGAGGGAGCCAGACGATTCTTCTCAGTAGTGTCCAGTGAAAGGATAAGAGGCAATGGGCACAAATTTAAATACAGGAAATTCCATTTAAATGTAAGAAACTTCTTACAGTGAGGGTGACCAAGCACTGGCACAGGTTGCCCAGAGAGGTTGTGGAGGCTCCATCCTTGGAGATACTCAAAACCCAGCTGGACATGGCCCTGAGCAACCTGCTCTAGCTGGCCCTGCTTTGAGCAGGGGGGCTGGACCAGGCAATCTCCAGAGGTGCCTTCCAGCCTCGGCCACTCTCTGATCCTGCCTGGAGCATTTGGCTCTCACAAGGGTGTTGCACCACTTCAGAAGGAAGCTTCAAAATAAACACTCTACCGGCATTTCCAGGCTTTGCTTATCAGACTGTAAGTAATTCCAAGCTTATGAGTCTAAATATTAAGCCTTTTTAATCCAAACTCTGGACCATTACATCTCTTGACTATTAAGATGAAGGGAGCATTTTAAGGGAAAGCATTCTGTTTTAACATGTTGGTCAATTTGCCCACTTAATAGTTTAGCAATAGTGAGAGATCTATTTTCCTTTTATGTTTGCAGCTACCATAATAAAGCAGTAACTAGCAGTAAGTTGTCCCTGACCAGCTCAGTGGGGTATGTGATAAAAAGAGATGACTCCAAACAAGTACATAAAAATGAAACCTATACAAACAAAATTCAGATAGACAGGGGTTAAACTTTCTCCATTCATTTTTTTAAAAATCTTAATTCCCTACAGGGCACACTATTCACTACTCTATCCAGGCCTGTTAAAATTATCCATAACCAAAACACCTAAAATAACTATTGTCACATGGTTTAAAGGTTACCTGCAGCAGATGATGAAATTGCAACGAGCTGAAGTGAGGAGAAAGATCTTTTAATCATTTCAGTTTCTGTTTTATTTTATAATCTGTCTTTTCATGGTTGGTACACAAGAGGCTGCATCCAGCACTCCTGGGGCCACGATGTCTGCTACCAGAGGGAAAGGGAAGCATATCTTTGTGTGTCACAGTATAATTACAGGTCTGCAGCTATGTAACGAGACTGGGTGAGTTTAGTTAGACTGTACGTCAGGTCCACAATAATGCAGCACTATCTAGTCTTCCCATATTCCACCCTGGATTACAACTCCCTGAAAAAACATTATCTCCAGAAGAAAGTCGCTGGATGGTTCCCTCCAAATTCACAATCCTGCTGCTAGCTCTCTCCTGAAGGCTGGATTCTTTAAAGCAATTCCTTTTTGCATATAATTTGCAGAGAGTAATGTTGAATTTTATATTCTGCCTTTTATATTGCATGCAATCCAGATCCTCGTTCATTGTTCTGCTACTACTAATTATCACAAGCTAAGAGGTTTGTAGGTAGTTTTTCCGACAGCAAATTCTCATACTCTCTCTAGTTTGTATGCTTTTACATTTTCCCTTTGGTAATATATTATTTTACTTTCAGGCTTATTATTCATTAATCTATTTTGGACTGCATTGTTCTGTATGAGCTCAGCTTCTGGAAGAGCCTTAATTGTTCTCCGACGGCATTTTTCTCATCATTCTCTTTAACTTTCTATTTAGCAAAGACAGCAAATGCAAAAATTATGCTGCTCCATATCACCATTCAGACCATTTGTATAAATAATGAGGTTTTAGGGTACTGCTAAGCCTCATGATAGCCCATTAGTAATCCCTTTCCAGAATGAAATTTACTTATAGTATAGCTACTTTATATGTCCTTTATTTTAAATCCATTGAATTACTTTCCCTCCACTTACACGGGTCAAAGGCTAAGGCTGACATTTTCAAAAAGAAAACTGGTGAAAAGAGTTTTAATAAACTAACCCACCAATAGGGATGTCTGACTTCACTCACATCTGTGCTATCGATCGAGGCACTACTTGCTTAAGATGCTGACTGGTACCAGAAGGAACAGCCAAAGTCCTTTACTTGTTCTTTGCAAGAGACAACCTAAACCACCATCAATATGTCAGCTTTCAGTATAATTTCATCTTCCTGTTCTCTTTCTTCCCCTTTCTCATCCTCAACACAAGACCCAGATTTATTTCTTGCATATGCTTTTTTTTTTTTTTTTTGCTAAAAGATTCCTTGTTTTTCCAAGTTTCGCTAGTTCTATTTTTTCCATTTTGGCAGAACAACCAGGGGTTTCAAGAGTCTTTTTCCTTTCTGTGTAACTACTTTTTAAATCCTCAATACCATACTTGAGTATCTACCTTGCTATTCTTGTCCAAAATTTCAGAACAAAACAGGTTATCGCCTACTAATTCTATCCCTGTGCCACATGGAAAACGTATAGGCCATGCTGTATGCATCCTTCACTGTTATTGCTCCACACCACGGCTAATGAGGTAACACAACATATGAAAACGAATAAAGCTGAAAAGAAAATGAACCACTGTCAGAAATCTTATGAACTCCTATATTACTGTCTCCTGAATGTCATCTGTGTAGAAGAATGTGCATAAGTCTATGATATTTGAAACAACTTACAATGAGGAAAAAGGCAGACTTATAAATGGAATGGGTAACAAAGGGGAGCTCAGTCATAAACCTTGTATCACCATGCAGTAAGTCATGAAGTCACGACTGTGGAGTCCTAACTTGTTAGCCCGCCTCCCTTTTGCATAAATGTTTCCGAGCAACTTCTGTATCACATGCATATGAAAAATTTATTCTAGTGAAGTAAAAACACAGAATGATCAATGTCTCCTCTTCTAGTCAAGAACAAAAACTTCTCTACCACACAAAAAGAATAGGTCTCTTGTTTATTTTTATTAAAATGAGTAAAAGAAGTTCCCTCTTCCTAAAAGAGTAACTGATGTAAATGTTAGGGCGAATAAAGTTCTTACATACCAAATGAGCAATTCTCAAAGCTGAGAAAAGATCACAGTACACACCAAGGGTGGCAGTACACAAAACCATTGTCAGCGCCATTTTTCACAACATGCACAGCACAGGTTAAACACTTGCAAAGCACAAAGTTGCGTTAGTACCGCCAAAGCCAAATGAATTTGTGAGTGCTATACGCCGTTTTTCAGTTTTCCACTCCTGAGCTGTTAATGGAACATAATTGAGATCAAACTCTGCCTCTATTTTCTGTAAGTTTAGAGTAGGTGGCAAAATTCCATGGTAACAGGACAGTGCAGTAAAAGCTGCTTCAATAGCTCCTGCAGCCCCCAAGAGATGTCCCGTTGCTCCTTTTGTTGAGGAAACTGCAATATTACGTGAGTGATCTTTAAAAAGCCTCTTGATTGCTTGATTCTCAGCAGCATCTCCTAGAGGTGTAGAAGTTGCATGTGCGTTGACATATGTTATGTCTTCAGGTTGGATCCCAGAATCTTTTATTGCTGCAGCCATACACCTAAGGAAAAAAAGATGACAGAATGCTGAATTTCCCATTATATTTGTCACTAACACACATGTGCAAACTGAAAGCAAAAGTATAGGACGTTTTAAAATGTTTATCAGTGTGAAAATCTGCATGACATACTTTACCAGAGATGTATATGACAAGAGATGGATTCAACTAACTAAACACACTAGCATCTACATTTAGCCGCCTGAGAAAGGCAGTAGCGGTGAGGCCCACTGTAAAATCAGACTTGCTGCTAAAAATTCCACATGGGGAAAAATACAAAGAGAAATAAAGAAGATATAACAAACAATCTCTACAGACTACATCAATATATCAAAGACCCTTTTCAATGCAAAATTTGAAAACATGTGAGAGAGAAATAACTACCTGAAATTATTACAAAAATTTAGGTTCCCTCCACTGAAGTTTCTCTAGTGTAGTGATGCATTAATGTAACATATTCAGTACAACAGTCCAAGAAATCCCCCTCCCATTGTAAGTGAAAAGAAGATTCCCTAGTTTTTACATTTTATTTGCCCTCATATTTACAGTATTAGGGAATTAGGGAAAAAATTGCTCTAGCGAACAAAAATATTGGGAAATGAAAGAAAAATTCTGCAGTCATCCTCCTCGTGAGCTTCTTTTGCATACTTTCCAGAGGCTAGGTGATGTCAAGGAGATAGCACAAATTCCTACATATAAAATGAAATTTACTAAAAGTCACACTCTTCTACCCTGACAGGGTATGTTCCATTCCGACTCCTGATGACCTGTGGACTGTGACTGCCTCTATAAAACACGCTTTTTTATGAAAACCACAGAAGGATCGATACAGCTCCATACTGTCATTTTCTCAGAGATTTCCCACAGAAAGAAGGAGATGAATCACACATCTCTCTTTGCACACACAGCTTAACAAAGTATCTCTGAGCAAAAGACCACTGACTCTTTTGAAATTTATGAAAATAAGTAAATAAAAGGAAGCTCAAAAAAAGATAGCACAGGCTGTTGGACAAATTTAAATGTCTCCAGTACAGCCTTCTACCCTCAGAAGCATCCAGCTTAGCTTAGGTTGGGGGCCACTGATGCTCACTGTCACTAGTCAGTGAGCCAACATTCAGGCAAAAAAGATTACTGATCAACCATGAGGGAAACAGATACATTAATTTAGTTAAATATGTCAGCTGCAAGGAACATATTTACATAAGGAGGTAACAGATTAATTGTGTAGAACACACTTCATATCCACACTTCTGAGTCTGGCTTTGCCTCTCCTTTCCTGCAGGTTTATTCCAACATATATATTAGTCTCCAACTGAAGTAGTTATTAGAAGATGACAAAAAATATATTCCTCCGAAATTTTTTGACGTGGCAAATAAAATTCCTACAGAAAAGTAAGAGAAACAAATACATTTCAGATTTAATCCATACACCACTGCAGTAATGAAATATTGGTTTGAAGACTGTATTAAAATGTATTATCTCATCTCAAGGGTGGAAAGGCTCAACATTTTGGAGATACCAAGATTAACTTTCAACTACTTCCCACTGTGAATTTAATTTATATGCTACTGCAATCATAAAATAGACAAAAATTCTGTTACAATACATTGCCATATCATCTCAAGGGTAAACAAGTCTGAAAATC
Source organism: Pygoscelis adeliae (assembly GCF_000699105.1). NCBI lineage: Eukaryota > Metazoa > Chordata > Aves > Sphenisciformes > Spheniscidae > Pygoscelis > Pygoscelis adeliae. The sequence goes on from NW_008824808.1 coordinate 4,005,026, forward strand.
TGAGATAAGACACTCCTGATTACTCAACTCACACCTAAGTCTGCAGAACAATTAAATATGAATCAAATAGCACAGAGGGAAACCTGGTATGTTACACTTCTTGAAAAATCTGTTAACCCAACAAAGATGGAAACACAGCTTTACAATACCATCCAGAAGTTTGATCTATTTGTGCAGTGATATACTGAATTTTGTTATTAAATATTCACATACATTCAGAATAATGCAAACTAAATCTTTACTAAAGATTCCAGTGTCAGCAATATTATTCAGCCTACACAAAGCTCACAAACTTACACATGTAATTTAACTGACAATTTAATTAGGTCAATGATAAAGATTAGATTAATATCATTTACTTGTGAATTGTTTTTGATGAGATTAACAATGATGAAGCTTTACCATCTCACTAAACAGTACTAAAGTGTATTTCTGCTATGCCCCTCCACCAACACTCTTAGCTGCATCAGAATGAAGTATTTAAACATGATTGTAGCACCGGCATATGATCTAAATACTTTCCCTATAAAGAGCTGAAGTCTTTTCTAAATAAAAATAGCCACAATTAATGCTAATTACATGTACGGTAATTATTCTAACAAACTAGATCCTCCAAGTGCTCTACACCTTTCATCACTTGGGATTTCTTTAGGAACGCTATTCCCCTTTCAGACCACAACAAATTATATGACCTGCTTTTGCAGCGGGGTCTCTCTTCTCTACGGACAAAGGGTGAAGGAGAACCTGAAAAGGTTCTACCGTACCACAAAAATCTTAAAAAAGAGGTTTCCATTGAGACTTATTTGTGTGAACAGCTGTCGGCACCAAATGCAAAATATTTTCACATAAATAAAGTTTCTGTTAAGTCTATGCCAGCAAGGACTGGCCTTCACCTTGTTACTAAAAAAAGAAAATTGGGGCAAAACCTTACCAGAAGCTCTTTTATTTTTCATATTAAAGTTTTCAGGCTTTTGGAATATTAATTCAAGATTGAACAGCATTTCTCTAGGAAAAGCATACAATAACAGAAACAAATGTACCCACTATAATGAACATACGAAGTAGCCATCGTAATCAACATAGAATTCTTACCTGAATGCACCATCTCCCTCTGGATTAGGTGCCGTTATGTGGCAAGCATCACCAGACAGTCCATAACCTAAAACTTCTGCATAGATCCTAGCACCTCTTTGTACAGCATGTCCATACTCTTCCAAGACCAGCACAGCAGCACCCTCTCCCATTACAAACCCTTCTCTCTGCGAATCAAACGGTCGACACGCCATTTTAGGGCTTGAGTTAAAACTCGTGCTGAGGGCCCGAGCTCTTGCAAATCCAGCCAAGGACAAAGGACTAATGCAAGCCTCAGTCCCTCCAGCCAACATGACATCAGCATCACCAGCGGCAATAAATCTAAAGGAGTCTCCAATAGCATGTGCGCCTGTGGTACAAGCAGTTGACACAGCATGATTCGGCCCTTTCAGTTGGTATTTAATGCTGATGTGGCCTGCTGCCATATTGACTAAAATCTTCGGGACAAAGAACGGGCTGACCTTGTTATAACCCTTTGTTTTAAATAAAGCGGCTGTATTAGAAATCTCTTCCAGCGGAACCATTCCCATCCCAATTGCCACACCGGCACTTAAGTGATCCTGTTCAGACTGGGGAGACCAGGCGGAGTCCTTCATTGCTAGCTCTGCTGCACCGATGGCCATCACAGTGGCGGAACTCATGGATTTGATCTCTGACTTTGACACAAAGCTTTCTTCACTGAACTGACCCTCCTCGTTTCCCCTTGGCACGCAAGCAGCCACTTTACATGGGATGCCTGCATATTCTTCCCCGTCTAGCGATGCAATCCCACTGTCTCCTTGGAGAAGGCGTTTCCACACTAAGTGAGTCCCCACACCGAGAGGGGACACTAAGCCAATACCTGTAACAACTACTTTCCTTCGACATGCAGGCAGTGACTTGCTGAAAGCTCTCCTGTGGTTTCGTAAACGCAGATTTAAATTCAGACTCCGGAGATGAAGATTTGCAATCTTTAATAGATCCCGCGAGCACTGCGAGAACATGGCGGAAATCAATCACTTCAAGCTCATTCCTGTAACTGGGGGGGAAAAAAAGACACAAACACAACAATAAAGCAGCCAATGTGGAAAACATTCCCAGTATGCTACATTAATAACCTGCCTTTTACATGAAAGCCCATTTTCAACCCTGCAGAAAGGGATGTAGTTTCTGTGTCTGTAATGAGGAATAGTATCTGTTATGGCAGACAGGGCATAGAAACACATTCACTTTGTGAATGCCTCTAGTGGGCTCTTCTAGCTTAAGCTGCTAGTGAGTATGACTTTGCACCACTGTGGACAGCGAGGCACCCTCTGATTTTGCTGCAAAACTCCCCCCGGGGCTTTAACCACCAGCTGGCTGGAGATATCAACAATGAGCATTAACAGCTTCATTCTTCTAAGGGAGAAAGTGTGTGTTCAACCGAAAGTGTATGTCCTACCATTATCATGTTAAGTCATGTTGTCACGTCAACCTTTACGTCAGGCAGAATGGTCCAGAAAACTCAGAACAGAAGGAGTCAAGAAACTATTGCTGGTTCTGTCACCAAGGCGATTACATACCTTGGACAAGACTCCTCATCTTTCTACCTCCACCTACCCCTTATCAGCCTTGGGGTATTTAGACTGTCAGGGGACAGTACCTCAAGTGCGTTTGAGCAAGATGTACCACAACGGCATCTTCAAAGACTTGTAAAATAAACAAAAAGCATCTCAGATTGCAGTCATTTCACACTTATGGGTAGAACATCACTTATTGTGATGTTTAATTTTGTAATCTAATAGAAAAAACCATAAATCTTCTGACAGAAAACCCTTTTCCCAATAAAGTGCCATAGCACTTACACCACATCCCGAGATCTGGCTACAAACCGTTCAATTGTTGGCCAGAAGCCATGAAACACACAGCCAGGTCCCTTGAAGGTAGCACCGCCAGACCCCACGTATAGCGAGTCAAGTGCCGGCAGAAGGCCGCTGCTGAGCACAAGTACTTCAGGCGGGAGGAGAGGACCGTGCCAAGCAGTAACGCTACAGCGCTGCGCCGCAGCCCCTCTCTCGCAGCTTGCCTCGGCCACCGCCAGGTCGGGAGCGGGTCTGATCGCACGCCTCCGGCACGCTGGAGCAGGGCAGAGGCTGCAGCACAGCTCTGCCAACGCCTACGATACAGGCTTCAACAGGTCGGCTGCTTTTCGCCTCACGAAAAGGGCACCGTGGCATCGCCAGGCCTTTGGTAAAATGTAGGGAGCTGTACGGGGACCATGCGCGGCCGGAGGGCTAACGCACTCTTGCTAAAACACACAGACCTCCTCTTGCCTGTGGCAGCACAAGCACGCAGCAGCAGCATTATTAAAAAAGCTAAAAATAGCGCTTATTAATGCACCCTTCTTTTAATGGAGCCTGCTTTAAATCCTGACCCAAATCAGTCGTTTTAATTGTTTTGAGCCACTTAGCCTGCATTTTGTAAAAGGAGTGGAGAGTTAAATGCAGCGCGTGCCTAACATCACATACAGCTTCCAGTCGAACGCCGTTAACCGGGTTAAGATAATGAGGAGGCCTAGTCTGAGCCAAGAAACGCTACGTCACCCACCGCACGCGCTGAAGAGAAAAACAAACGGGGGGGTAATTTCTCCCCGAGAACAAGAGCTTCTTGGGCGTCACCCGGCGTTTAAAGAGCATTAGCTACTTTTAATGTTTAGACCAGGAGTTAAAACCTCAGCGAAGAGCCCTGACGCCACCGGACTCCCCCGCGCCGCCGCGAGTTCCGGCCGC
>NW_008824808.1:4009337-4011438 GCF_000699105.1 Pygoscelis adeliae
GGGTTCGCCGGTGCAGGCGGGCAGGCAGTGCGGCCGCGTAGGTAGCACTGAGAGCTGGAAGAGGCAAGGAAATTGCTTCCTTCCCCAAAGCACGCACTTAATACCCGCGAAGGAAGAGTAAAAAGTCCTGAAAACCGCCCAACGAACCCACGGTCTCAGTGGAATAATACGCGAGAGGGGAGCGCTACGGCCCTGAGGGAAACCTTGTCGTTTCCCATCGGTTTCTTCAGTGCTGCATGCGTGCTGCGCTGGGCGGTGGGAAGCGTCAGAGCTCCCGCGGTGAACAGTACGTGGTCACGCCATTCAAGGCCATCACACAGGCGTGCAGGAGGAGCTCGTCAGGACCTCACGGTCTCTTCCAGCCCCAGTCCATATTCCACCTTAACTTCAATTCCTTGGCTCAGTTTTCCTGCCTGCACTTTCTTCTCTCCCTCTAGTCCCGATCCCCATCTGATCCCCGTTCTATTGCACGCCTCAGACCGCCATCCTTCACCAGCTCCCAACTTCGCTGTCACATTCCTGGATAAAGTGTGCTCCTTCGCACAGAGGCTGAAGTGCTGGTAGAGAAGACAGACAGAGGTAAACAAACACAAGCTGATCACTGGCTTTACAGGAGCGTCTTGAAAATACATGTACAAGTACGCCAACAGCACCAATACACACAAGTAAACTATTTGTTGTTGCTGCTTCCAGATGCGGGAACCGTGGTGCGTGTTCTGAACTGAGACCAAGCTGCTAGCTATGCCTGAGGTGACATGTAGGAAATACTAAGTTTTTACTTAAGAAAGACAGTGGCGCCGTACCTCACGTACATGAAGTCCAGGAGCTATCATGGCAGAGCATAAAATGCATGCCAACATCTCATCAACAAGGACTCGAAGCACCTACTGCAGGAAAAAGAAAAAAAAAAACCCACAGATGCCAAAAAGGAGGGAAATGCAATATTTAATAAGGAAAAAATAAACACTTGTGTAGGTTGTTTTTGTTTTTTTAAATGAAGAGTCTGTATTTAATTTCCCCTTAGAAATAATGTTCCTTGGACATTTAAGGTGTTAGTAATTTCTTGGAAGTTGGCACTCGGTTTTCTAATTTTTTCACACTGCTTTGCTATGAGCAGTTCCAAAGCAGCATTTACAAATGCTATACTTACATGCATTATGTACTTATGTTACATGTATAGTGATACAGTTCATCTTTAAATTTGAGAGGGCAGCCAATATTAACAGTCACGTGCCTACATGAAAAGCATAGAAAGGAAGTTAAAAGCTGAAGCAGCAGCCAAGGAGCATGGCATCATGTTAAAATTTTGTTACTTTGGTACCAATTCCATGATTTTGTGGGCTGAATTACTGACATTTAAACTATGCTAGTAGGAATAATAACTGTAATCTCAGCAAAAGCGAATTACCTTGGGTTAAATTTCAGCTTTTGTAAGGGATAGGTACCATCTTCTTAAAAAACCATAGAAGCTGAGCGGAGTGGCCTGTCAGGAGCAGACAGCAGAGCTAGAGCATCATGTCAATAATCACAAGCCAGCCTGAATAAATTTTAAGGACCCCCTTTTACTTGGAACTTTGAAAATCTTGCATCCTTGAGAAAGCAAAGCCCCACAGACCTTTTTGTCTAAGATCCTTCATCGCAGTTCTTTCACTGGTAGCACAAACCAGGCGTCGAGAAAAAGCAGAGACAGAGCTGCTACGCTCTTGTCTCCACTGTTGGGGCAGGCCTCGGGTCTGGACGAGGTGCCGAGGCGAGTAGCTACGGCAGCATTCCCATCCGTGTAACCCAGGTGAGGCTGAAAGCCTGGCACCAGCAGAGAGCGCAAGCCATCAAGGGCGGTGCAAACGGGGATTGAAGTGCTTTTACAACGTTACCGCCTTACCAAGGGAGCTCCGCAGAGCCCCGTGTGACCAGGAGGCCCAGCTCCACAAGCGGGCCAGCGTACCGATTGCAGCGGGGTTAAACTCGCCGGGGTAAGGTAGTTTAGCAGCTCTTGTAACACCACCGCCTTCAGACGGGGCAGCAGGGCCGCTGCCCGCCGGAGGAGCGCGGCCGGGGGCAGGGCACGTACCCCGCTCTGCGCCTTTAAGGTCCTCATCCT
>NW_008824808.1:4012170-4018142 GCF_000699105.1 Pygoscelis adeliae
TGGCGCGCCGTTAAGGAAAGAGTCCGCCTGTGAACTTGGCAACGCCTGCCGGGTTGCTAATGCAGCTGGAGAGGCAGTTTGTCACAGAATCCTCAGGCGCAGCGATTTACTTCTGGGCTTGCAGACAGACCGTCTCAAAGATGAGCCGTGTGATTCAATTTTGTTACGTAATGTCGAAGTTCAAAAACATCTCGCTTCTTTTTGTCATTATTTAAAAATAAGGTTACTTTTCACTTAAGAGTGTAGTGGCTTGCACTTTCATTTCTGTATTTATTGCCGGTTGGTTTGCTTTGAGGGCTTGGTTTTTGTGTTGAGCGTAGAAGCCTGCATTGGCCCTGATTCTGCAAGCATTTAAGCGCCTAAAAAATTCGTGGACGCACAACCAGTAATGCTAAAATAGTAACCTGATTTTTCTGTTGCCTTTCTCTTCTGACTCAGTAAGATCGGTATCAAGAGTTAATTATAGTTGAATTTTTGCGAGGTGGCTCTGTAGAGTATATATATACACACACACCAACATGTATGATTGACCCTGGTGTCTTCAAGCAGCTCAGGATGTATGAGCTGCCCCTCCCTGTCTATATCTGGTTTGTCAACCGCTTGCAAAAACTGCTGTGCGACAGAGAGCAGTGGGTCCTGGGCTGACTCCTTTTAAAGAAGGAGGCAAGGGAAGAAGGTTTAGAAGAGTTGAAAGAGGAAAGGGGAACTGAGAGGTAGCCCTTCAAGAAGTAAAGAGACCGCAGTAGTTCCACCCATGTACCAGGAAGTTTAGCATAGCTTCCACAGTGGGCCTAAAACCATTCAGCATCGAGCTGAGGAGTTCAATTAGAATGCTACGGGGGTGGGGTGTTGTCATCTGTAAGTGTCACTGCAGACTAAGCCCTGCTGGCTAGGACTACAAAACACATATTTATGAACTTAAGTTGCAAACTAAATTTTAGAACCAATTCTGTAACTCTCAAAGTTAAATGTAGAAGGACATGAATTAAGTCAAAATTTTAGATAGGTTTCGTGTTCTGCCTACATGGTGTAAATGAAACTAAACTTTAAAAAAAATCTCTTATGAATGACTAATGCCGCGTAGTACAGTTACCCAGCTTCTAAGTGTTTACTTAATTTGCAAACGTAATTAAAACTTTCAATTTCTTCAGGAATCCTTATGAAGAAAAATATAGATTAATTCGGATTGGAAATCCAGCATTTTCTACGAGGCTGTTGCCTGTCAGAGGAGCAGTTGAATGTCTATTTGAGATGGGGTTTCAGGAGGTGAGTGTAATTTAGTAATTTCTGATGTCTTCATCATTTTACACACTAAAACTTAAAATTGGAATTTTTTTTCTCCTTTCCCAGTTGCAAGGCACTAGATTTTAAGACAGTTGCTATTTTCTTAATTTTCTTTCAATCCTTGTTTGCAGTTATCTAACAGAAAATGTAGATGAGGCTGTTTCAGAAATCTGGTGGAGCTAGAGCTAAGCTGATCTGTGATAAGGTTGGTTTTCTGCTGTTCAGATGCACTACTAGTTCACTTAATGGCCAGATACGTATCCGTGCTGGCAGAAAGGAAATGGTGGGAAATGCAGTGAAACCCCCTTCTCTTAGTAGCAGCTCACTATTAGGTGGATGTCAGACTGCATCATCAGACAGTAGTTTCCATATTGTAAATCTCTGTGTTGAAACCGTCATTTGGAAGGGGAAAGAAAAGTCCTGCTCTTCTGCTGCTTGTTCCTACCATCAGTAGGGCTTGTGTGGCCCCATAGTGAGTTAGATGAGGGATGCTGATCTGATTAAAAATTAATCCCCCAAAACAAAACCAAGAAATATTTTTCAGCCAATTCACAGTGCAGCTGCAGAAGTACTAGTGTTGTCATGACAGCAGTGGAGGGCAACAGACTATTGAAGTAGTGGGAGGGTGGGACTTTTACCCACTTAAAACAGTTATGAAACTGTATCCTAAAATAGTGTTGACTGAATCTTGATTCTGTTGCAGTCAAAAAGATATATTTTGAAGATTGCTTTGTGTCCTGAAATGGTCCCTGTCTTGGTAGACCTTAAATTGCCAAAGCTTGTTAAGCTAGAAGCAGCCTTTGTAATTACAGGAGAGCTGGGGTGAAAACCCAACTCTTGTTTAATGGTGCAAAGCTCTTGCTCTAGCTTTGCTTTAATTTGTCTATTTGATGCCACGCTTCTGTATGGGTACATACATTATGTTGTTTAGGTCCAGCTGTCATAAGACCTCTGCCTTCTCTTTGGGTAAAGTTAATTAGTGTAATTGTCCTAATTTAAAAGCATGCTGAAAGAAATGGTGACTGCAGAGGGAGAAATGATCTGCAGATTTATTCTCATGTTGGTGCTCAGGAGATGACTTTTAATGATGTGTTTTAGCCAAGAGGTGGTCAGTGTAGCTAGTGAAGCACTCAAGCAGTAATAACATTGTCATTTTAAACATGTTATAAATTGCTACTCCCACTTCTGTCAGATCTTCAAGAGCATGTTGGCTCAGTCTTATGGTTATTGTGTCAATTGGGGCTGGAGCTCACAAACTTCTCTTCAACTGCGATAACTAAAATTGTTCCTTCTTTTGTCTCTGCTTGGTAAGCCAACTTTTTCAATTAAAAAATGAAGACTTTTCTGCTGGATTGATACATTCCATTTAGTTTTGTGGTGATTGTAAGTGTTAAAGTGAAGCACTGTGTCTGCAATGATAGGTGACCTAAGGTAACTGGATAAACAAATTAGTTTAATAAATAGAAGTGCTGCAGTGGTAGAAACTGAAACTCTTAAAGTATGAATACTTCAGGATATTCCTGTTTTTAGTAACCATTTCTTCATGTTAAGTACACTGATATTTGCTTCTGTCATAATAACTAATCTTTTGTTATGCTACCAGTAATCATGTTACAATCAAAAATAGGAACCCAGAAATCAAGCTGGGTACAGGTCTCAATAAGAATAATATTTCCTGTCTGAAAACTTATAAAACCTAAAAGATATCGGTATAGAAGAGAATTCCCAGCAGATGCTGTTCTAGAGGCTTCTTCCCCCAACATTGGCTATCATCCTGTGTTTCCTAGCGTTTCACTGCTGTATTGTGAGAACTGGGCTTTTGTTGTTCGTTTCTGCTGTTGCTGCTTTCTCTGCCAAACCATAATTGCGTTGTCCATGTGTGGCTCTGCAAAATAAGTTACTAACAAAAGCATGTTGTAACGAGCCCTTTTTCTCTAGACTGACTGTAGGTTCTTGATCTAATAGCTTCTGCTATGAGGGACCTACAAGCTTCTGCTGTAAGGGACCTAATCTGAAGGCTGAATCCTGCCAAGCCTTAGTGTGCTAACTTCCAGTAAAAATGATATAGCTGTTAGCGATAGATACAAACCGCTTACTAGCTTAGACCTCCATTAACTGCTGAATTAATTTGTCTAAATTTCAGGGAGAAACTCACCTGGTTTTCCCTAAGGAAGCTTCGATTGAGCAGCTACGTAAAATCAGAGACTTAATTGCTGGAGAGAGGACTAGCAGACTGAATGAGTCAAATCAAATCCACAGATCAGGATCCTCTGAAACTGTGGCCAGCACTCAGACAGATGCACATCAGCCTTCAAGACCTCTTGACTCTGTTCTTGCCCCTGCCCGTCAGCAACCAGAAACATCACTTGTGCAATCTCTTGAAATGGTAATTATAGCCTGAAAACTTTGTAGGCATGCTAATCTTGAATATAAAGATTGAAGAAGAGTTAACTGTTGCGACAGGTTGCTCAGAGAGGCTGTGTAGTCTCCAAATGTGGGCGTTTTTAAGACCTGACTGGATAAAGCCCAGAGCAACTTGGCCTGACCTCATAACTAACCCTGCTTTGAGCAGGAGGTTGGACTAGAGGAACTTTTTATTTTTCCAATGGTTTCTGAAGTTTTTGAGTGTTTTCTTCGGTCTCCATGCAACTTCAACATGAAACATGCCATAAATAGAATATTAGCAAGAGATTTTGTTGAAGATGTCCATAAATGTTTTATTGATCAGGGTGTCATGGAAAAAAAAGCTGATTTGTATTGAAAGGGAACAGCAAGATGGGGGAACAGAGGGAGGCATGGGAAGCTAAGGCTGGCGCTGCATACTGTGTTTGGTATTTGAGAACCAGCAAAAGAACAGGAGCACAACCGTAATGTTTATAATTGTTGGCGTCTCAGTTCATGCATTATGACCTCTATGTGTAGCCTGTGAGGAGGGCTTTCTTTTTTCACATGCAACTGTTGTGAGAGACAGGAATTTAGCCAGGCAAGTACAAATCTATAGTTATTTAGGCTGTGTTTGCCTTGTCCAAGAGGTTGAGATGAAATTCCCTAGCAAGACAGAGAGGCAGAGTCCTTTCATTTGATATAACCTGGCCTGACGCGAGAAGACTCTTAACACCTCATACAACTTTGAAAAATGAAGTTATGCCTTTTGGTAGGAGGTTTGAAGGATGCTTTGGTTTAACTTTCTAAAGAGATTTTCCCCCTAGGACCAGTGTCACTTTGGTCTTAAAGTTGGTGTAAGATTAATCCTTCTAAAAGCTTGCTTCTCATACATCCTTAATCAGAGTTTGTCTCTTTTAAATGATATTGTCAGTATATTGTTGGATGCTGAACTATGGCATACTATTTATTCCCAATACCTACCGAAGATCAGTGGAAGAGAACTGGCAAAGCATAGATTCATAGATTGAAGTGATGGCTTTTCGGGACAAGAGCACTCAGTGACCCATCATCACCCATAATGTCCTTTGGAAAAGGAACTATTGTAGGTACTTGAATATTGAGCCATTTAATCTAATTATGTTAGCATGCTAGTAGTTGCCTCTAAAATATACTGACTGGGTTTACTTGAATTTTTTGGGGATTTGGGGTGGGATTTTTTTTGGTCTGCTGCTTGGTTTTTACTGTTTCAGCCACTTCTGCAGTGGTGGTTGGAAGTGATTATGAAACCTCTAGAGTGACTTGCTGCAGTACTGGTTGGTACTGCAAGCTTTAAAGCTTTAAAAGTTGCGTTGATCTTGCAGTGAGAAAAATGTTGCAGATTTCAAGTTGACATGATGTAGTCTGAGGTTAATCTTTCTCATCTGTGGTTATTCTGCCCTGACTTATGTCAGCCATTGGCATTGTGGATCCATTTCTCTGCAACTATTATTTTTTTCTATGCTTCTAGAGATTCAACACGGGTAGTGGGACCAAATTTATTACAATTTAGAGACATCGCTAATGCAATGTTGGCACTCTATTAGAATGCTGTATTTCAGCTGATCTCTTCAGGGAATTACACTGATAGCTCTGTGAGCCATTGAATTTGGTCTGTATAGTCTGGGTTGATTGGAAGGACGTCCACAAAATACCTTCTGGCTATGACTTGGCCGTTTTGCTTGCACAGCAGTAGGTGTTTTGTTTTTCAGTGAGTATACTGCAGAGGTATAGTTATATTATTGTTGTATGCGCTGCTGTCAGATGTCAGAGAGATTTAGGGTGGTTTTTGTAGTGCAAGCATTTTTATTTCTTGCTTATGTGTTACACCTGTGATTCATGGGAGTCCTGGTAAGCACAGGGAAAAGTGGGTTACTTGAGACAGTACAGGAGTATTCCTAAATGGCACAGTTCTAGGGGCCTAACCCACTGTTACTTTGCCTCATTTGTCTCTTCTGCATTTCATATCGTAAGGCGTTCTTGAGACTTGGAGAAAGGAAAGCTCTGGCTAGTCATTATTCTGGTGGATGGATTCTGGTCCCTGCCTGGATGACATAGTGATTACAGGAGGAAAGAGGTATCGACACTTAGATTTGCAGTGAGGTTCACCACACTTCTAGATGGTTGCATAAGACTTCATTGGTATACGGTGGCTTCCATGAAACCAGTTAAGCACTACTGTAATACTGATGGTGTTTGCCAGTGGGAAAATCTGAATTGTCAAAGAATCTGGGAGACTTTCTGCTGTGCTGAGCAATATCTCTGAA
>NW_008824808.1:4018484-4028881 GCF_000699105.1 Pygoscelis adeliae
ACTCTTTCAGAAAGCTGACAGAACATGAAGATCTGTAAGCCATTGTCAGTCCCTAACTTCCCTCGTTTCTGTTCTTTCAACTTGTATTAAAGTGAATCTGAACACGATTGGGTTTATGATGTTAACCAGTTACCTACAGCTGATGAGCTCCAGGAAGAGCGAAACCAGTTCTGTTCTGTTTCAGCAGTTATGAAAAGTAAGGACTGGTCCTGTAGTACTGTCCAGCATCAAAATAATCACTCCTAATTTAAATGCTCTTTTGAAAGAAGTTATCTTCTGAAGAGTTCTCACACCTGTGTATTATGTTGCATTTGCTGCTAGCGTCTCAGGAAAGTGTGGGATTTTTGATGAAACAACGATGGTAGTTAACAAAGGCTAAAGACTGAAGCGTGATCTAGCAGTAGAGAAAAGGTAATTTAGCAGTACCACAGGCTTTCCCCCAAAATATGCCAGACTCTTAATTTTAAAATCCCATTTAACTTTCTGTATTGTTCCCCTTTAAATGGGAGTAAATAGTTTGCTCTGCTACCAACTCCACTGTTATTAACTTCAGCTATTTCTTTTTGTAGATAAGGGTGTATCTTACTGGGTGCAACATATAGTTGCCACTAAGTGACATTTAGGATAACTGACTGAAGAAGCCTAGTACTTACATTCGATTTCTAGTGACAGACACCATTCAATATATGGTCACAGGGCTATCTATTCAAATCTGTGTCAGAGTTGATCTGTGAGAGAAGGAAGTGGAAATAGACAGGCAGCATTCATGAGTAAGAAATGGAAAAGCAGCATTCATAAATAATAGAGTTTTCTGTGAACTGGTGCAGCAGTGGCCAGGAAATTGAATGAATTACAGGTTCTTTTGTGGATTTCAGGTAAAAGCTGCCCAAAAGAAATGGTGGGGAGAGGAAGTCAAAAACTTTGCCATCAGAGGTGTCTTTAAAAACAGTTTTCTCTTCTCCCTGAATCAGTACACTTTTCACTCAGGACACCATTCAGAATGCTCAAAAGATGACAAGGCTGGCTTTACAGTTTGGGTGGTGGTATCTGCAATTTTTATTGATACCTTTACAAGTAAACATTTCACCTGTAAAGAAATATGTAATGTAACTAAGTATAGAATTACAACTGCCTTAAACTAAAATAGGAGAGCTTGGTTCTTCTGGCTTAAGGTGGAAGTTCATAAATCATCTTGTGACTGAAAATCCTTTTGCAGGCTGCAAATATCTTGAAAACACTTCAAACAAAATTTGAGCATCTTGTATTGATGTATGAGAATCCTTCTATTCAGCAGAAAGCACTAGCTTCAATTCCCCTCCAGCAATTGAAAGGGAAGGCTCAGAAAAAGCTAGCACAAGCTACAAGACTGGACAAAGGTAATGCTACCACGTTATACTGTATATGAAACTAGAAATATTCTTTCAAACATCTGGATGATGCCTGTATCTACTATGCTTTAGGTGTGTGGATTTGGTCATGTGTCTGCAGGTTCCAAATGCTGTCTCTAAATTAGAATTACCTTCTTCCTAATTTTCAAATTTTCTACTCTTCTCTCTCCTTACTTCTGTTATTTTTTTATTTCACTTTTGTCATCCATCCTTTAGTGCTTTCACGTAGAAATTTTGCAGTCTTAATTTCTGAATTAGTAGTAAACGATGCTGGGGAAACAAATAGGGTGAGCATGTACTGTTATATTCCTTGCATCTAGAGTGAAATAGCTACAAGAGGAGGGGAGCTTCTTGTTTGAGTAGTCATTGTTTTGAAATTGTCAGAGTGCAGTTTTCCCGTATGTACTACAATTCAAAATTCAGAATAAAATTTCAAAATACTGCTTCTCTTTTTAAAGTGATATTATTGGTGAGATTCTGCATGAGACCTTTCCAAGACACAACCTGATACAAAGAATCACCTAATGCTCAAAAGAATAGGGTTGTTCACATGCCATCCTCTTGGAGCTGGAAGTGAAATATAGGCATAAATATTTGTGGCATCAGTGGCTAAAATTTGTGTTTTCATAAATGCAAATTTGTTTTGAATGTACTAAGTCTTTGTTAGTTAAAATGACATATTTTCAAGTGACAGTTTTAGATTTGTTTCAGCAATATAGTGAAACTTTACTTGTATGAGATAAATATTCAAAAAAAAAATTATTCCAAGACCATATTTAAACAAAAAAATCCTTTTCATTGTGAATCTTTGATAGAATACTATTTAAAGCAGTTCTGCTAACTTGATGGGAGTGCTGTTGATTTGCAAACCAAAAATCAGCTCTTCTCATCTTTTTTATAAAAGACCTTGTGATGTCTCATACAGCCACACACTAATATGTAATTGTGCCTTTGGCATTAGGGAACTTTTTGACAATGGATTTTCTTAGTAATTTTTCTCTTTTTATAAAACTATACTGGGAAGTAGGAAACCACATAAACAAGTACAAAGCATTCTCATTCAGCAGCATAGGGCAGTGCAATGGGGAAGAGACTTAGCAGTAATAAACAAAAACTATTTAAATTCCTTTAAAAAGGAAAATAAAGCCAAGCATAGCTCTTAGACTCAGCTCTAATTCTGCTGTGCACATTATTAAAAAGGGGAAGGAAGGAGGAGGGTGGTGTTTCCAAGTGCTTCTTCCAAAGACATCAAGCAGATCCATTCAAAATGGCTTCCAGACCTTAATTTAGATACAAATAAAGGGGAAGGGATGGAGCTCCACTGTTTTGGATTGCGATGGTTTGAAAGCATTTTTAAAGAGCTTTATAGAAATATTCCTTTGGGAATGGACTGTGTATGAGATGTATGGGAAATTGGCCCTTTCAGCTTCTTTGGTCTATCTGTATTGCTGTATTAAGACTCATCTGTGGGAATAACTGCTTAGTGCTGGGGGACTTTTGTTTTTAGGACTTCCCTTACAATGCATAATAGGCATTTTTGGCTCATAAAGGCTAGGAAGATCACGGTCATTTGGTCAGGAGTACAGACTTTTTTTACTGTTTCCCTTTACCACTTTCCGTTAGAAAGCTGGATTGTGCAGTCAAAAATAGCTGCATGTCACAGCCAACTGTTTTCTGTTCAAATAAATCACATTCATCATTCTTTCCATGCAATGTGTTTATGAAGGATTTATTTTGCAAACCAAGAGAAGAATATTCATGTGATAGCAGTCATATTTTCATAGCTGGGTTCTGGTTTGTATGTTGTTATCCAGGAAAAGAGAATATGGCCTGTGCTCAAAATCTTATCATTCAGTTTTTAGCAGAAAGTTTGGATATACAAGTATATCCACTTTGTAAGCAATAACACCTTGTCTGAGTGTTCCAGTACAAATGTTTTTCACATATAATAAGTACAAATGGAAATTTTACTACAATTAAAAGTCAGGTTTTCTTGCTTTAATTAACAGATGATTTTTTTTCTCATGCGCTTTATAGTCTTGGCAATGTGTGTTTAATAGAGTTAGGGCCCCCACAGTGTCTTTTGTATCAAAGACTACTTCAGCTTCAGAGGAAGATGTGAATTGAGCTTAAATAAGTAAAACATCTTACCTAGTCTTTCTTTGCCATCCTGAAAAAGGAGCTAGTGCACAAATTTAGTGCAACTTCCTTTAAACAGCATTTTTATAAATTATTTTTGTATCTCCATATTCATTAGTCAGACTTGTCTGCCCTGTGACTACAAACAAGCTGTAGTACATAAAGTAATCAGGTATTAATATCTATGATTGCGGTGTGGCCTAGATGATGGCGTTAATAGGAGGACTTATTTAAATGTTTATGAATCTGAGAGGAAAGAGTATCTCTCTGGGCATTGGAGCGGAATATACATTTAAAGACTCTAAGGAGTTAGAACCCCTTTTGGGTCGCTTTTGGCAGACTAGATTTTTAAATTCGTTAACTAGGTAAAGTGGGGTTATTTCCAGGTGGTGGAATAGTGACAGTGTGTGAGTAGATTCTAACACTTGCTGTGAACACAGGAAAATGGGCCAGAAGAGTCTGGTGGTCTAATGTGGTGGAATTGGCTAGAGTAGAAAAATAAAGACATCCTGTGTCTAGCTTGGGTAAGCTGACAAAGGTGTTTATTTGCTGAATTTATAAACAAACTCAACTTCATCCACATGGTATATGTACACTTTCTACAGTAATTAAGTTGCATTTGTAGAAAGTCTGTTCTTGTTACACCTAGTTGTCTAGACTGCTGCCAGTGTCTGGTTCTTTGGGGTTATGAAATCAAGGCAATTGTTATTCCTAGTCTAATAGCTAAGAATAGGAAAAGAATATTTAGGAGCAGAAAAAGAATTAACACTCTCTTCTGAAGCCCTGGAAGAATATGAGGGGCATGAGGAACCTCACTGGGCTTTACTGTATATCTAACTTGTTTTTCTGAGCAATTCCTTATTCTCACTCTAGCTGTACTGCTTAGGAGTGCAGTTTTTTGTTCTTTAGATACACAGTTTGATGTTATTCAGTCTTGAGAATTTAGATTTTCTTTTTTGTATGTGCTTAAGTAACATATGAAGTTTTTTTATAATGAGACTTCTAAAATGTAATAAAGGCCCAGAGATGGTGATATATGTAGATACTGGAAAGTTCAACTAAATTATTTTTTCATTTGACCTAACTGTGCTGTGTAAATTTTACAGGTGCACATGTGAGTGAAGAGGACTTCTTGTTGTTGGAGCTCTTGGACTGGTTTAAGAATGACTTTTTTCACTGGGTAAATAATCTTCCTTGCAGCAGGTGTGGTGGGCAGACAGAGCCTAAAAGTGACTACCTGTTGCCTACTGATGATGATCTAAGATGGAATGTCAGTCGAGTGGAAAATCATTACTGCAACCAGTGTCAGTTCTGTAATAGATTCCCAAGGTAAGCATGCAAAGATTTGTTTTGTCTTTTTTTTCTTGTCTTTCCAGAAACAGCTTTGCATTTGTGCATTTTGTGAACAAGTGATAAGTTGTTGGTTGAAAGATTAGAGAAGCCGTTTTAAGCAACGTGATAGGATGGTTGATAACCAGCTATTGCTCTATAAGATCAGAGATTTTTAAGAACAAAATATTGCTTTCTTTTAAGTAGCCTTGTTCTGAATACTTGTCTGATTTTCTTCTTTTTTTTTTTTACTGTTAATTTGATAATGTATTTTATTTAGAAATTGTACTTTAATATTGGCATAGTATGTAGGTAGGTTTTTGTTATTTCAAGGAAAACTTTCACTTCTATGGGAAATCACATAGGGTAATAGATATCTTTTGCTGAGTCTATAGCAAAAGAGCAAATACCTAATTTTTTTGTATTTTTGCTAACTTATCGAAAGGACTAGCATAGAAAAACTATATTTTTAAGATGAAGTCTAAATCAATTTTGATAACTGAAAAAACCCAGATTCATTTCACTGCTGCGATAAACGTGATGGGGTCATGTGAGTCAAAGTAAAAGTAGCATTCTGCTCACGCTTGTTTTGTGCAGTACAGCAATCATTTCCATTGTCTTCTGTGGGTGGAATGACACTGAATTCTGTTCAAATCGTCACAAGGACAGGCATGATGTAAAGATTTTGAAAGGCGAAATGTATTTTCAATTATTCTGGTTTTGTTTTGTTTTTCTCCTGTAGGTATAACAACCCCGAAAAACTTCTGGAAACCAGATGTGGACGCTGTGGCGAGTGGGCTAACTGTTTTACACTGTGTTGCAGAGCTGTAGGGTTTGAAGCTAGATATGTATGGGACTGTACAGGTATCAGTATTCTAGACTATCATAATGTTAATACAAACCTATGCAAAATGGGGTTATATATTTTATGGTTCTCAGATTATATTAGCCATCAGGCAGCATATAAAGTTATGCAGTTCAGCAAACAAAGACTGAATATAAATTCAGCTTCCTGTCTTGCTTGATGAGATGAAATATAGTTCTGCAAGTAAGGTTAGATGATTGACTTCAGAATGATACAATCTTTAGTTGAATCTAAGTGAACATGATCCTAAAATAGAAAGAGAAAGCTCTGGTAACTTTTCTGAATGTAGATGAACAGAAAACATGTTCTTTCACTTGTTCCTTCATTTAATAAATCAGGAAAAGTTACAATATGGTGCAATATTAGAAGAGAGGATCTATCCTTACAATTCATTGTTTATTCATGGCCTTTGTTATATAGATCATGTGTGGACTGAAGTATATTCTTCATCTCAGAAAAGATGGCTTCACTGTGATCCCTGTGAAAATGTCTGTGATAAACCTCTTCTCTATGAAACTGGGTGGGGAAAGAAGCTCTCCTACATAATTGCATTCTCCAAAGATGAGGTAGGAGTAACGATGTTAATAAAAAACAAACTTGCCCTGAGGCAAGTGTGTGATATTCCATCTTAGTGTGATTTCCAGAATTATTATAGAAAAACATACTTTGAGCTAGCCTCTTTAAATGAAGCAAGGTACATGGGAATTTTTGGTTGCTTTATTTTCTTCTTCAACTTGTGCTTGAGGTTGTTGATGTCACCTGGAGATACAGCTGTAAGCATGAAGAAGTACTCTCTAGAAGAACAGCACTCAGTGAAACTACACTACGTGAAACAATTAACGCATTAAATAAAACGGTATGTAACTTTTCTTAAATGGATTTCTTCAAGTGAAACATAAGTGTCTTTCCAGAATGTGAAGTCCTTGAACAAAGGAATGCATTTGGTAGCCTGTTAGGAATGTCCATGCACTATGGAATGTAAAATGCTGCTAACTATACAGACCTCATTTTACACTGAATACATAGGATTCAGTCACAGTGCTGAACTTAGGTGAAATAAGATAAAGAATGGTATGTAAAAGGATTACCATATTATCTCTTACATAGTCAAGTGGGTGTGTATATACAGTGTGTGTATATATAATATATACTGTGTGTGTATATGTATGTTTTCTTGATGGCTTTGGAGTAGACTTGTGTATCACCAGATGTTGGGGTAAACTACAACTGCTTTGTAACTGTGTGGACTCCTTGAGGGTGGCTGAGCATTTTCCACATCAATAATGCTGTAACTTGAAAACAATAGCATTTATAGTTAAAAGAAATGTAGGCCTAATTTGTTTCCCATAACTTCTTACAAGCTCTAGGAAGCAGGAAGAATGATCCACAGGCTGTTTCCAAGACTTTCAACAAGTGTTGATTGTCAGTAGAGCTTTGGCTCAGAGCCGCACATACTGTTCATGCCTAACATCCCCAAAACACATGGAGCCATTTGTACCTGCATGTCATAGTCACAGAACCCGAGTGCACTCAGCACCTCTCTGCTAAGCTTTTTCCACTCCCTACTTGCGTCAGGATGAACTTTTCTTGACTCTATATACTAGAATACCACAAAACCTTGAACCACCTGTAAGGTTCCGTTTTGTCCCCACTTCCTTCCAGGGCTAATTTCTGTGCATCGGAACTTTAGTTCTTGTGATAGTATATAACTGATGGCTTAATAAACAGTTTTTGCCTTTTTAGAGGCCTGCTGGTTTGAGGGTTATAGCCACACACTAAGAGTGTGAAGAATTGAGCTGGACTCATGATTTCAAGCCCTGGCCTCAAATGTTTTATCAGTAATGAAAAATTAGAGTCACATAGCAGAGTGGAGCACTGAGAAGGCTGACCACAGAGTAGCAACATAAAAGGAGGTAAAGGATCAGAAATTCAAATTGAGGAATGCATACACTTTGTGCAGGGTTGCAGTAATTTAATGGTGTCCTCTCCAAGCATTGAACCCTTGCTGACTACAAAACTGATCTTCTGATCTACTGGCAATAGAAACCAGTCACCAGACTCTTCTCCTCCACCGGCTGTCTGTAGGGAGAGAGAACCTTGGAAATGAGGTGCTAGTAAGTTGAAAAATTACTCTGACAAGATTGATGGAATCAGGAAAGTGTAGGTAACTGACTCATGGGCTGGCTTGCCTGACCTCCTTTTCACCTCAATGATGTCACCATAGGATCATGCTCTGTTTCACTTACGGCAGTCTAGAGAACTCCAGTAAAGTGCACTGCCATCTCCAACAGATGGTGCTGCACGTTGGTCTGTTGGCCTGTTTCTTATTTTTTTTCCAGCTCATGAGCTGACATGAGCACTTTTCAAACAGAAAAAACAGGCATTCTGGCCATGTTTTAAATGAAAACATTAAAAACCAAGTAAGGTTTTTAAGGGAAGGGAAGAAAGCTATACACCGCGCTTCCAAGACACTCTTGTATTTCTCCTGTCTTCCTTTCTCTATATGTGGAAAATCCCAGCCCTTTCTTCTTTATGCTGCACACTTTCCCTATTCAATTATTATTAAAGCTGTCTTGTGATTATATTAGAACATCTTTGTCAGTCTCTTTGATGGTATCTTATTTTGAGGAACAACTTACTCTCCCTTTCTACAAGCTGAATGATACTCACACTCCCCTCCTCCCACACATACTTCCTTTTGCCCAGTAGCTGTTCACAAGATGTTTGATTAATTTAATTTATTAAATTGATAATAAATTTAATCCTTGTAAGTAACTGCTCTTACTCCCTTTTTCTTTTGTTTGTTATAGTTGGAATTGGATTTCAGGGACTTAGAGGCAGTTTGCCATCGGATTGCTAAAAGAACAGTTTTTCGTTCTTACATTTGTCTTAGTCAAAGGGCCTTTCCTAAAGTTCATACTAAGGTGACAATGCAGTGGGAATCAAGGGGCCATTAAAAAGTTGCTGTCTGAGGATCTCCATGTCATATTCAGCAACTTCTGTGGTTAGTAGAGGGGTAAGGCAGCTCACCCCTAGAACTATCAAGACATTTTACAGCAGGTTGCCATTACACTGCTCAGTCACAAGTCTCCATTTCAGCTAGTATGCTGTTTCCTTCACTGCAACCCATTCAGCAGATAACTGATGTAGGCAGAGGCCTCCACTAACTTTCACTTTTCCCATCATCTCCTGGAGACTGGTTCCCTACTAGGAGGGATTATAGTCTTGGTATCTTTTGATGCAGAGCTCCTAACACTGCATCTTTCAAGCTCAATTCTTCTAAGTTACAACTAAAGAGAAGCACAGTATGCAGTATACGTTATCACCTAGACTGCAATGTTAGTGAAAATGGAATCCAAGAGATCATTATTGTACTTTCCTGCATAAAGAACAATGGCTCTGCTCATTATTTCTCTGCCTGTCTGTCTGTTTAGTGGCCAAGTAGAGGCAACATAACAGTTCCAAGGGTGTTGAGTGACTGTCACTGTTAAATGGAAAAGAGGCAAGGATAATTTAACCCATTCAGTGCACTATCTTACTTCTCAGAAATACTGTGTGTGTGCTTTATTTGGGTCAGCCATTCCTCAATGGGTATGTAGCCTGTGGATTACCAACCATCGCATGTTATTCTATAGTACCATTTCACACTTTGACTAGAAAGTTTTTCTTCACCTACTTTGTACAGGCACTACCCTATTCCAGTCCATTGTATGTTACCTACAATAGGCAGTGCCCTATTCCAGTCCATTGTATGTTGCCCCTATAGAAAGGGGAGAGGACCCTGAACTTTCACTGCCTTCATTGGAAATTGGATGGTGGGGCAGGGAAACAAATTCTTTTTTATTTGCTCCAGGCCCCATTTTTGGTAGTGATTGTGAATGATTGTAGCTACAGCCAGGTCAGCTCTTAAAAGGAAAACTAGTAATTTAGGTTGAATTGTGACCATCTCGTGGTGATTGATGTGAGGTGAACCAGTATTCCTTGTTTAAACGTTTGAAATTCAATTTCTACCCTCAAATTATCTGTTGCTTACCCAGCAGTGGGTCCACTTAAATCACAGGTTATCCATCTTCCAAAACACAGTCCTTCAGAAACATCAACAGCATAACTTGCATGTGATGCCGAACTGATTTTAAAGCTGCAGTTCTGAAACCCTCTTCCTTCCTATTCCCTTTGTCTGCCAAAGATAGATGGGGCCTGAGCATGTATGTAGGGGGTAATACCTTAAGAAAAAACAAAAGCAGGAAGTTTGAGCCATGACAGTTGATAATGGAGTTCTTGGAATCTGTTTTAGTGCATGAATGCTATTGGTGACAATGTCACTTGTCGGAAATGTAGTTACAGGTTTTCCCAGCACAGGCAGTGTTGATTTCTGCAGACTCTGAGCGTTATGCATGTATTACAGGCTGCTAGCATTTATATGCAAAAGTCTATGGGGTGGGGGAAGATGACAAGAATTAACATACTTGTACTTTTTACAGTTGAGGAACTTACTAATTTCTTGTGTCATACATAAGAGGCCTGTCTTCTGAAACACCCCTTTTGTGTTGAAGCTCTGTTCTTTAACAGGTTTGTTTTTTTCAGATATTGTTACAACAGCTGCAGAGCAAGGGCAACCAATTCTCAGTGTGGCATTACTAGTTTCAGTGGTGATGACCCCTGACACTGGGTTTCCC